>NW_027331920.1:11106083-11306866 GCF_048418815.1 Hemitrygon akajei | reverse complement strand
TTTGGCTTATGGAGTTCGCACCGAAATTTCATCATGACTGATTCATTATCCCTCTCAGCCCCAATCTCCTGCCTTCTCCCCGTATCCCGTCATGCCCTGACCAATCGAGGATCTATGAACCTCTGCCTTAAATATTAATAATGACGGCCTCCACAGTTTGCTGTAGCAAAGAATTCCAAAGATTCACTAATCCCTGGCTTAAGAAATTCTTTCTCATCGCCATTCCAAAAGGACACTCCCACAGCCTTTACACAGGCTTTCCATATTCGATAATTTTCAATTAGGTCACTCTCGTTCTTCTGAATTCCAGTGAATCCCGACCCAGAGCCGTCAGAAGCCCTTCAAATGACAAGCTGTCAAATCCCGGAATCATTTTCGTGACCTTCATTTGAACTCTCCCCAGTTTCATCACATCCTCTCTAAGATAAAGGACTCAAAATGCTCCCATTCCTCCAAGTGAGGCTCACCAGTGAGTTACAAAACCTCAGAATTGCATCCTTGCTTTTATATGCTAGTTCCCTTGAAATTAAATGCTGACATCGCACTTGCCTTCCCCACGATAGACTCAGACTGCAAGTTGGCTTTGGAGAATCCTGCATAATTAATTCAAATCCCTTTAATCCTCAAATGGTTGTGTCTTCATTTGGGGAAAATACCAACGCTTTCATGTCTTCTACCAAAGTCAACACCATACATTTCCTGACATTGTATTTCATCTGTCACTTCTTTGCCCATTCTCTTAATCTGTCTAAGTACTTCTGTGGCATCTCTATTTCCTCAAACTATCTGTCCCTCCACTTATTTTTGCATTGGCTGGAAACTGTGCTCAAAACAAACAATTCATCCAAATTATGGACATAACACAAATCTCTGTGGATCATCACTAGTCACCGGCAACCAAGCAGTAAAGGTTCCCTTTATTCCCACTGTTTGCCTCTTGCTAATCAGCCACTGCTTTATCGATGCCAGTATATTCCCTGTGATACGACGGGTAAGTAGCCGCTTTTGTGGCACCTTGTCAAAGGTCTTCTGATAATGCAGATACACAGCATCAACCGATTCTCCTTTGTCGATCCTGATTGTTATTTCTTCAAAGAATTCCAACAGATTTGCCAGATCTAATATTGTCCCTTGAGATGAAACGAGCAGCTGACTTGTGCAGCGGACCAACAGTCCTCGAGGTTCTTGTAGTCTTGTGATCATATAAAACACATTAAGCAGAGAGAGAGAAAAACAAAACACCTTTAGTTTGCTCCAAGAGGACGCAGCGTCCAAACGCTTTGCCAACTTAATGATGGCTCCAGGCCTGGACTTGCAGAGTTCAGAACATATCAAACATTGAAAGCACAGAAAACACAGTGGAGAGCTGGAGAGGGAGATGTGAGAGTTGTTTATGTGTGCATGTGTGTCTGGTGCATGCGTTTGTGTCTCCTTTTGTGTCTGTGTGTGCCTGTGTCTGTGTGTGCGTGCGTGTGTTTCTGTCTCTATGTGTCGTCTCTGCGTGCTAGTATGCGTGTGAGTGTCTGTGTGTATATTTGAGTCTGGGTGTGTGTGTGTTTTTTTCTATTAGTGTGTTTCAGTGGTGTATGAACTGTATATGTGTCTATGCGTGCATGTGTGTGTATCTCGATGTGTGTGTCTGTTTGTGTTTCCTGGGAGTCTCAGGGCCTGTATGCACATTTATGTGAATGTGTGCCTGTTTGCGCGAGCACGTGTGGCTCGGTGTGTCAGTGTGGGAATGTGTGAATGTGTGTGTGTGTGTGTGTGGTGTGTGTGTGTGTGTGTGTGTGTGTGTGTGTGTGTGTGTGTGTGTGTGTGTGTGTGTGTGTGTGTGTGTGTGTGTCACTCTTCCTCTGGATGGATGTCTGTGAGTTTTTGTGCCTTTGCTCACATTTGAAATTAAACTGACTCTGACAGTACATATACGTAACCACATACAGCCATGATATCCATTTTCTTGCTGGCATCCACACCTGTGGGACCTGCTTCCCCAGGCAGCAGCGAGAAGAGAGCGTGGTCTGAGTGGGTGGGATGGTTATCATTGATGCTGCTTTCCTGTGGCCGCGCTCCTTGTAGATGTGCTGAATTTCTCTTTGCTGGGCTGGGAAGTGTCCAACACTTTCTGTAGATCTTTCCGTTCTTGGGAACTGGTTTCTGTCCCGGGTTGTGATGCAACCAGTCAGGGTATTGTCTATCATGCATTTACTGAAGTTTGACAAAGTTTTGGACAACAAGCTGAATTTGTGCAACTTCTCAAGCAGTGGAAGCTCTGTGCCTTCTTTGTGACAGCAATTACCTGTCAGTTCACTGAACTGGTAGCACCAAGGCATTTAAAGTCACCGGCCCTGTGGAAGAACATTTGAAATATAAAGTCAGAAGAGCTGTGTGTTGTTAAAGTTTTGTGGCCTTGTGGATTGTTCCCAGATATAAACACAAGCTGATTTCCCTGTAACTCAGAGGGTGGGGAGTGGAGAGAAGCGGAGGGGGCAGAGAGGGTTAAGAGTTGTTTTCTGTTAAAGCTTTTGTGACTTTGTCAATAGCCTGTGTTTATCCAATTCAGTTGCAAGTCTGCTGAACTAAGATTATTGTGCTGACCACATCCCCTCAGTAGAGCGATAATACAGCTGTACAGATGAGATAAGTGTAGACGGGTGGGAAAGAACGTTTTGAACTGACTCCTCTGTTCTGACCAGTTCACACACATTTGTCCGCTACTGGATCTAAACAGGAGCTAATTTCCCTCTAACTCAGAGGGTGGAGAGTGGGGGGAGAGTGTGGGGAGGGTGGGGGAGAGATGTAGAGAGAAGGTGAGGGTGGCAGAGAGAGAAGGGGATGGAGGGGGAAGAAAGGGTTAACAGTTGTGTGCTGTTAAAGCTTTGTGACTTGACAGCCTGTATTTATCCAGTTCAGTTGCAAGCCTGCAGAACTAAGATTATTGTGCTGACCACGGCCCCTCAGTAGGGCGATAATACAGCTGTACAGATGAGATAAGTGCAGACGGTTGGGAAAGAACATTCTGAACTAACACCTCTGATCTGCTAAGGACACAAACACTTGTCTGCTGCTGGATCCAAACACAAGCTGATTTCCCTCTCACCCAGAGTTCCACAAATGTGGAATCTCAATGATCTTGTGGTAAAATAAATGATTTTCCACAATGACTGTGTGTTTCCTTTTTTATTGCTGCTTTGGATCCGGAGTAACAATTATTGTCTTTTCCTTTACGGTTGTGTCCGGAAAATGGCATCAAAGGAAGGTGAGCTGAGAAACAGACTTGCAGCAGCGTCACAGACACATGGCAAAGCCGCGGTCACAACAACATCAACACAAGTTATTCAAACATTTTACAGGAAGGAACTCAAATAGAACAAAAACATTTAGAGCACAGTGTCTTGTGGTCTACACACATATTTACCTTCTCCCCTCTTTCCGGTTTCTGCAGAGATCGCTCCCTTCATTTCTCCTTTTCCACTGTTGTTCCTCCTGGCACTTATCCCTGAAAGTGAGAGAAATACTACACCTGCCCATTCATCTCCTCCCTTACTCCATTCATCGCCCAAAGAGGTTCTTCCAGGTGAGGCAACGCTTCCTCTATTGCATCCGCTGCTCCTGATGCAGCCTTCTGTATATTGGTGAGACCCGGTGTAAATTGGGGGATCGTTTTGTCTCGCACTTCCTTTTCAGCTGCCAAAAGTGGAACCTCCCTGTGCCCAAACAATTTTATTCCTACCCTCATTCCCGTTCCAACATGTCGGTCCATGGCTTCCTCTTATGCCATGATGAAGCCCCCCTCCGGCTGGAAAAACAGCACCTTATATTTTCTTTAAATAACCTCCAACCAGATGGCATGAGTAGCGATTTCTCCTTCCAGTCAACTTTATCCTTCCCCCTCCCTTCATCTTCTTTCCCCCAATCTGGCTCTTACCTCTTCTTCTCACCTGCATATCACCTCCCACTGTTGCCACTCCTCCTTCCCTTTATTTCATGAACTACCCTCTCCTTCCAATCAGGTGCCTTACTCTCCAGTCCTTTATTGTTCCCACCCAACGGACATCATCAATCACATCACATCTTTCCTCCTTCTTCCGCCCGGCATTTTTATTCTGGCCTTCCCCCTTCCATTCCAGTCCTGGAAAAGTGTCTCAGCTCGAAAGGTAAGCTGCTGATTTATTCCCATAGATGCTGCCTCACCCGCTGAGTTCCTCCGGCAATTTCTGTGTGTAACTTTCCCACCCGGTGGTGTCCTGCCGGAATGACAGGTCCTCTGTGCGGAGCACTCTCACCCGGAGGGTTTCTGCCGCAATGGCCGCTCCCTTGTTGACAACACTCCCACCTGGTGGTGTCCTGCCGGAATGACAGGTCCTCTGTGCGGAGCACTCTCACCTGGAGGTTTTCTGCCGCAATGGCCGCTCCCTTGTTGACAACACTCCCACCTGCTGGTGTCCTGCCGGAATGGCAGGTCCTCTGTGCGGAGCACTCTCATCCGGAGGGTTTCTGCGGCAATGGCCGCTCCCTTGTTGACAACACTCCCACCCGGTGGTGTGCTGCCGCAATGACAGGTCCGCTGTGGACAACACTCAACAGTTAACAGACGGCAGTCAACATTTTGTGAAATGATACTTCATCAGGACCGGAAAAGACGGGGAAAGATGCTCAATTGATAAATTGAGGAAAGTGGTAGAAGTACAAGCTGGCAGATGAGGGACAAGGTTGGGGGGAGGGGATGGAACTGAACTCAGAGGCTGGGAGATGAGAGTTGGAAAAGTTAAAGAGCTGCATAAGAACGAATCTAATAGAGGAGTAGGGTGGATCACTGACGAAAGGAAGGGTGAGTGGAACCAGAGAAAGGTGATGGGCAGGCGAGAAGAGAAGGGGCGACAGTGTAACTAGTAACACACACAAAATTGCTGGAGGAACTCAGCAGGCTCTGCAGCATCTATGTAAGGGAGTACGTACAGTCGATGTTTCCAGCTGAGACACCAGCAGGACTGGTGGAATAACGATGAGGAGTCAGGCTGAGAGGCTGTGGGGATAATGGGGAGAAATACAAGGTGATAGGTGCAACCGGAAGGAGGGTGTGGGGTGAAGTAAAGAAGGCAATGGAAGAAAGAAAAAGGGGCTGGAGCACCAGACGGAGGCAATACCCATCTGTCCTCTATCAGATTACCCTTTTCCGGTCCTGTATCTCTCACCAATCAACTTCCCAACTCTTCACTATTCTGACATGGATATAATTGATACAATGCCTGAATACAATGTTGCTTTTATCGCTCCCTCAGCGACTGCAAGCTGTCCAGGCCCTGACTCAGCAAAGCAGTCCCAAACCATAATGCTCCTTCCATCCGGCTTCACAGTTAGGATGAGGTGTTGGTATTGCTGGGCAGTGCGCCTTTCCCTCCAAACAGAGCAATGTGAATTTCTGCTAAAACCTTCAACATTTCTCTCACCTGTCCTCGGAACATTGTCCCAGAAGCCTTGTAGAGCCTCCAGCTGGTCTTCTGTAAAGTTGAGACGTGCAGCAAAGTGTTTTTTGAAGAGCAGTCGTTTCCTCCGTGGTGTCCTTCCATGAACACCATTCTTGCTCACTGTTTTTCTCACAGTGGACACATGAGACTTTAGAGATTTCTGAATGTTTCCTGCTGTTACCCTTGGGCTTGTTTTCATCTCGTTCAGGATTCACTTGATGTGATCTTTGCAGGATGTCCAGTCCTAGGGAGAGTGACAACAGTACTGAATGTCCTCCGTTTGTAGATAATTTCCTTTACTGTGGACTGAAGAACACTCGGGACTTTAGAAATGCTTTTGTAGCATTTTTCATCTTCATGCAGCTCTACTGAACTTCTAAGGTTCTCGGAAAGTTTTCTTTTGTTCGAGGCATTGTCCATATAAATAGTTACAGGCTCTGTCGGTAAAGTGACTTTGTGAATATTTTTAATTATAGAGCAGGGCATCTCTACAACCAGAAATTCCAATCTCATCTCACTGAACACGTGACTCCAAATAGTTTTTTTATGGCCGGCATTATCCCTGAGGTTCACATACTTTTCCCACATAATCTATGTATTATTGCATCATTTTTCCTCATTAA
Source organism: Hemitrygon akajei (assembly GCF_048418815.1). Lineage (NCBI taxonomy): Eukaryota > Metazoa > Chordata > Chondrichthyes > Myliobatiformes > Dasyatidae > Hemitrygon > Hemitrygon akajei. Next base: position 11,300,778 of record NW_027331920.1, on the reverse strand, counting down.
ATAAATGAACAACTATAATGTTTCTCTTTTGTTGTTTATTTAGTTGTTTTCTCTGTCTAGTGCTATGACATTAATGAAGGTCTTTATGCAGTAATAGAGAAAACATTCCAGCACCACTGTAAATCTGGCCCTCACAGCCACAGAAACCCTGCCCCACACACCGTCACAACACTCTTCAACCTACTCACTCTTCAACCGTTGCCGAGACACCAACGATAAGCACCACATTGGCATAGTTGTAAACATAAACATTAAAATCGGTGCACGGACGAGGAGGATCCCAGTAAAGGTAAGTGTTGACGTTGTTGATGAAGTCGTGGGGCGGAGCAATATGGCAGGTTTGTGTGATGACGATGAGCGTCCAACTAGGAGATTAGGAAACACAAGATAATGTTCCACTGCCCGCATAATTAAAATTGTACAAGGCATTGGTGAGGCCAAATTTGCAGAATTGTGTACAGTTCTGGTAACTGAATTATAGGAAAGATGTCAACAAAATAGAGAGAGTACAGAGGTGATTTACTAGAATGTTACCTGGGTTTCAGACCTAAATTACAGAAACAAGGTTGAACAAGTTAGGTCTTTATTCTTTGGAGTGCAGAAGGTTGAGGGGGCACTTGATAGTGGTATTTAAAATTATGATGGGATAGATAGAGTTGACGTTTTCCACTGAGAGCAGGGGAGATTCAAACAAGGGGACATGAGTTGAGAGGTAGGGGGCAAAAGTTTAGGGGTGACACGAGAGGGAACCTCTTTACTCAGAGAGTGGTAGCTGTATAGAACGAGCGTCCAGTAGAAGTGGTAGAGGCAGGTTCGATATTGCCATTTTTTAAAAAATGAATAGGTATATGGACAGGAAAGGAATGGAGGGTTATGGGCTGAGTGCAGGTAGCTGGGACTACGTGAGAGTAAGCGTTCAGCACGGACTAGAAGGGCCGAAATGGCCTGTTTCCGTGCTGTAATTATTATATGGTCATATAATTGCACCTAATCAATGTGACAGGCTTTTCATTATCCTTTTCCACGGGATGGCAATAAAAAAACAAGGAATCACAAAAAATATGTCACCTCTGAACCCCAGGTTGCAGGGTTAAGTGACACTGAATATCCAGTAAATTCTGTTAATTTACTCTCGGGTACACCCGCCCCCGACACAGACAGATTTAACATAAAGCTCAGAGAAAAACAAATGCAGGGAGGTTACATCTTACTGCGAGGTGAAGCCAAATAACTAGACCTCAAAACACAATGTACTCCCCAAATGGTCAAAATAAAAACTAACAGCGGGATCTTACATACCCTAATACTCAAAGTGGCAAGCCTTTCATTACCCTGGGCCATGGAGAAAACACAACCTCCATAAATGCCCACTCGCCACCACAAAGTGTGGTCCCCACGCCACCAGAAACGTGGCCCACACACGCCTACACATTGCACGCATTTCCTGTAATCAACATCCACCCCAACACGATCGATAAGTAACAGACCCGTCACTTTACCATATTAATAAACTTACACCCTGAAAAAGATGTTCGGTAGATCACAATATAGGCAAGCGTGGGACCTGGTTAACCAATGCATGGGCCAGATCAAAGTTTCAGCGTTGTCTGATACTAAATCCCGAGTAACAAGATCAAGAAATACAAGAGGTATAATTTTCCTAATTTCCGCGCAATTACACCCTCACTCTAACTCTAACCTCGGCCACGCAGCACCGGAAACCCCCTGATAACCTCACATGCGCAGTCTATTGTCCGAAAGCAAGAATCATTTTAATGAGTTCACAAATTAGCTGCTTTCACCTTCAGAGAATTCAAAGTTCACTGCCGATTTATGATCAAAGTATTTAGTAATGAAGTCAGCTTTATATTCGTCACACACCCAAGTCAGGACGGAATCTTAAAGCCCCGTTGATCCATATTTGCCGATAGACTCCTAAATATGTGCATACGTCCAAATCCGTAGGCAACCCCAATTCCGCCGACACTTCCACATGCACATTAGATTATCCCAGGGTAAGAATCATTTCAACCGTTCACAAAGTAGCTGGCGTAAATTATGGAACAAATTCACCATTCAATGTGCATTTATTAAAAAGGTTTCCATAAATGAGGAAACCTGATTTGTCACATATATTTTTTATATTCGTCAAACCTCGACATAAAAAGACTGCCTCCACTGTAAATTAGCAAGAAGACTGCTGAAGGTTCATAGTTGTTGTTGTTGTTGTTGTTGTTGTTCGTCCTTCGGAGTCGAAGACGACCACGACTTCGGTCAGGTGGAGGGTTTGTGACTGTGGGTCCGGAGGTGACTGGTGAGGTCAATCCGGGCCCTGAGAGCTCGCCCACATGTGGGACACATGAGGGTAGGTGCTGCAGTGGAAGTGGAGGTAGTTCGAGCCTCTGAGCCTCTGCGGCGCGTCTGATTTCTGCTGCATACGCTCCTTTCGTGGTCCTGCTCCACCAGGTTGGGCGGTCCAGAGCAAGCGATTCCCAACTACTGGGATTGATGCTGAGGTCTTTGAGGGACACTTTGAGGCAGTCTTTGAAACGTTTCTTCTGCCCTCCAACTGAGCGCTTGCCCTGGCTCAGCTCTCCATACAACAGCTGTTTTGGTAGTTGACTGTCAGACATCCTGACGACTTGGCCGGCCCATCTGGTGTAGGAGGGTGTAGATGCTGTGGGTGCCAGCCCGCTCCAGGACCTCCGTGTCTGGGACTTTGTCCTGCCATCGTATGTGGAGAAGTCTGCGGAGGCAGCTCAAGTGGAAGTGGTTGAGCTGTTTAGCGTGTCTGCTGTAGACAGTCCAGGTCTCGCTGGCATAGAGGAGGGTGGTGAGAACCACTGTTCGGTAGACCTTCAGCTTGATGAGTCGTCTCCGCTCCCATACATTCTCAGGGAGTCTCCCAAAGGCTCATTTTAAAAGAATCATTTTAAACAGTACACAATATTGCTTCCTCCACCGTCAAAAAGTTCTATCTATGTACATTTACTGTCAACGTATTTACTAATGAAACACGCTTTAGATTCGTCACAAACATCCACATCTACCGACACCCCTAAAACGGATAAACCCATACTCGCCATGCTCATCCCCAAATCTGTGTGCACCCCCAAAGACGAGCGACCCAGTACATGCTCAATAGTTTACCCCAGTAAAAGAAACATTTCAAACAGTTCACAATATAGCTAACACCACATTAAAAGTAGCAAGAACATTTTTTCAACGTTCAAAGTTATTATTTAAGTATCCATACACGGAACAACCTTGATATTTGTAATTACCCCAAATATTCACCAACATCCAGAAATCGGTGTACACCGCCAAATCAGTTCTCACCCCAAATCCGTGGGCACTTCCAACCCGCCAAAATTTCCCACTTACACATTAGATTATCCCAGAGAGAGAGAAAAAATCAAATAGTTCACAAAATAGCAGCAACTAACTTAAAATCAGAGTCAAAACAAACACAAATTTAAAGTGCTTTTATTGATGGAGCCAGTTTGCGGTAGTCCACTGTGGACCGCTGAATATGATTTGAGAAAGATTTGAGCCCCAACTTGTGCACAGAATTGGCGCGACTGTAGTATGCATACACCAGACGTACGAGGTAATTGAAAGATTTATGGGACTGCCAGCGAGGGCAGCCCAAGCAAACAAGGGGTTTCATTGTTGGGGCTCGTCCGGGATGGAGTGTCTGAGCTGCTGTGTGATTGCCCTGAGCATTGAACAAGTGGGGTTGTGTGTTTAAACCTGCGTTAAACAATTGTCCGTAAAGTGATTGAGAGACGGGATTATGAAGACTGCAGGGATTGAATGTTGTTGCGAATCAAAGAGATTACCAGTAGCTAATGCTTGTGTTTGGAATGGAATGGATATTCGTAGCCTATATTAAATGTTACTTATGATTATAAGTACCGTTAGAGCATTAGCAACAGTTGCGATCATGGAGCGAAGATTTGACAAAATGGCAGGCAAAGTTTTCGCTTGGTTTATACTAGCGCTTTCGTTAGGGCAGTAGGTCTGTCCGGTGCTCTTGCGGCCCAGGGAGCGGAGGTGGGTCATGGGCCTTTCATCATTTCGAGAAGAGGGGAGTGAAGGCGAGGCTGCCGAATTGGAAGCCGAGATTCCTGCAGCTGTGCGCGGAGACTTTAAAGAAAAGCTGCTGTCGTTTCGGCGGAGTGAGGGGAAGGTGTGGTCCGATGTGGAAGAGCGAATGGGACCTCCAGCGAAGGGTGACAGTTCTGCGTTGTATCTGGTCTCAGCTGCCGAATAAATGTCTGAATGCACCGGCGGAGAGCCCCGGTTATCGGAGAGTGAGAATGTTCTCGGGAAGGAAGCGCACCTCAGAGAGTGAGGAGGAATATGAGACTTGGGCAGAGCAACTTCTCAGACGAGAATGAATTGCCGCGCTTTTAATGTGAAAAGACAGCGACTGTAGAGAGCCTGAGAAGTCCGACAGCTGAGGCTGTGAGCTCCTGAAAGACGGAGCCTTTGGCCACTGTCGCGGGTACATGCGAGCGCTGAAAGACGGAGCCTTTGACCACTGCCGCGGGTACTTGCAAGCGCTGAAAGACGGAACCTTTGACCACTGCCGCGGGTACAAGCAAGCGGTGAAAGACGGAGGCTTTGACCACTGCCGCGGGTACATGCAAGCGCTGAAAGACGGAACCTTTGACCACTGCCGCGGGTACATGCAAGCGCTGAAAGACGGAGCCTTTGACCACTGCCGCGGGTACTTGCAAGCGCTGAAAGACGGAACCTTTGACCACTGCCGCGGGTACATGCGAGCCCTGAAAGACGGAGCCTTTGACCATTGCCGCGGGTACATGCAAGCGCTGAAAGACGGAGCCTTTGACCACTGCCGCGGGTACATGCGAGCCCTGAAAGACGGAGCCTTTGACCACTGCCGCGGGTACTTGCAAGCGATGAAAGACGGAACCTTTGACCACTGCCGCGGGTACATGCGAGCGCTGAAAGACGGAGCCTTTGACCACTGCCGCGGGTACATGCAAGCGCTGAAAGACAGAGCCTTTGACCACTGCCGTGGGTACATGTGAGCGCTGAAAGACGGAGCCTTTGACCACTGCCGCGGGTACATGCAAGCGCTGAAAGACAGAGCCTTTGACCACTGCCGAGGGTACATGCGAGCGCTGAAAGACGGAGCCTTTGACCACTGCCGCGGGTACATGCGAGCGCTGAAAGACAGAGCCTTTGACCACTACCGAGGGTACATGCGAGCTCTGAAAGACGGAGCCTTTGACCACTGCCGCGGGTACATGCGAGCGCTGAAAGACGGAGCCTTTGACCACTGCCGCGGGTACATGCAAGCGCTGAAAGACGGAGCCTTTGACCATTGCCGCGGGTACATGCGAGCGCTGAAAGACGGAGCCTTTGACAACTGCCGCGGGTACATGCCAGCGCTGAAAGACGGAGCCTTTGACCACTGCCGCGGGTACATGCGAGCGCTGAAAGACGGAGCCTTTGACCACTGCCGCGGGTACATGCCAGCGCTGAAAGACGGAGCCTTTGACCACTGCCGCGGGTACATGCGAGCGCTGAAAGACGGAGCCTTTGACCACTGCCGCGGGTACATGCGAGCCCTGAAAGACGGAGCCTTTGACCACTGCCGCGGGTACATGCGAGCGATGAAAGACGGAACCTTTGACCACTGCCGCGGGTACATGTGAGCGCTGAAAGACGGAGCCTTTGACCACTGCCGCGGGTACTTGCAAGCGATGAAAGACGGAACCTTTGACCACTGCCGCGGGTACATGCGAGCCCTGAAAGACGGAGCCTTTGACCACTGCCGCGGGTACTTGCCAGCGCTGAAAGACGGAGCCTTTGACCACTGCCGCGGGTACATGCGAGCGCTGAAAGACGGAACCTTTGACCACTGCCGCGGGTACATGCGAGCGCTGAAAGACGGAGCCTTTGACCACTGCCCCGGGTAAATGCGAGCGCTGAAAGACGGAACCTTTGACCACTGCCGCGGGTACATGCGAGCGCTGAAAGACGGAACCTTTGACCACTGCCCCGGGTAAATGCGAGCGCTGAAAGACGGAACCTTTGACCACTGCAGCGGGTACATGCGAGCGCTGAAAGACGGAGCCTTTGACCACTGCCGCGGGTACATGCGAGCGCTGAAAGACGGAACCTTTGACCACTGCCGCGGGTACATGCGAGCGCTGAAAGACGGAACCTTTGACCACTGCCGCGGGTACATGCCAGCGCTGAAAGACGGAGCCTTTGACCACTGCCGCGGGTACATGCGAGCGCTGAAAGACGGAACCTTTGACCACTGCCGCGGGTACATGCGAGCGCTGAAAGACGGAACCTTTGACCACTGCCGCGGGTACATGCGAGCGCTGAAAGAAGGAGCCTTTGACCACTGCCGCGGGTACATGCGAGCGCTGAAAGACGGAACCTTTGACCACTGCCGCGGGTACATGCGAGCGCTGAAAGACGGAGCCTTTGACCACTGCCCCGGGTAAATGCGAGCGCTGAAAGACGGAACCTTTGACCACTGCCGCGGGTACATGCGAGCGCTGAAAGACGGAACCTTTGACCACTGCCCCGGGTAAATGCGAGCGCTGAAAGACGGAACCTTTGACCACTGCCGCGGGTACATGCGAGCGCTGAAAGACGGAGCCTTTGACCACTGCCGCGGGTACATGCGAGCGCTGAAAGACGGAACCTTTGACCACTGCCCCGGGTAAATGCGAGCGCTGAAAGACGGAACCTTTGATCACTGCAGCGGGTACATGCGAGCGCTGAAAGACGGAGCCTTTGACCACTGCCGCGGGTACATGCGAGCGCTGAAAGACGGAACCTTTGACCACTGCCGCGGGTACATGCGAGCGCTGAAAGACGGAACCTTTGACCACTGCCGCGGGTACATGCCAGCGCTGAAAGACGGAGCCTTTGACCACTGCCGCGGGTACATGCGAGCGCTGAAAGACGGAACCTTTGACCACTGCCGCGGGTACATGCGAGCGCTGAAAGACGGAACCTTTGACCACTGCCGCGGGTACATGCGAGCGCTGAAAGAAGGAGCCTTTGACCACTGCCGCGGGTACATGCGAGCGCTGAAAGACGGAGCCTTTGACCACTGCCCCGGGTACATGCGAGCGCTGAAAGACGGAACCTTTGACCACTGCCGCGGGTACATGCGAGCGCTGAAAGACGGAGCCTTTGACCACTGCCGCGGGTACATGCCAGCGCTGAAAGACGGAACCTTTGACCACTGCCGCGGGTACATGCGAGCGCTGAAAGACGGAGCCTTTGACCACTGCCGCGGGTACATGCGAGCGCTGAAAGACGGAACCTTTGACCACTGCCGCGGGTACATGCGAGCGCTGAAAGACGGAACCTTTGACCACTGCCGCGGGTACATGCGAGCGCTGAAAGAACGAGCCTTTGACCACTGCCGCGGGTACATGCGAGCGCTGAAAGACGGAACCTTTGACCACTGCCCCGGGTACATGCGAGCGCTGAAAGACGGAGCCTTTGACCACTGCCGTGTGTACATGCGAGCGCTGAAAGACGGAGCCTTTGACCACTGCCGCGGGTACATGCGAGCGCTGAAAGACGGAACCTTTGACCACTGCCGCGGGTACATGCGAGCGCTGAAAGACGGAGCCTTTGACCACTGCCGCCGGTACATGCGAGCGCTGAAAGACGGAACCTTTGACCACTGCCCCGGGTACATTCAAGCGCTGAAAGACGGAGCCTTTGACCATTGCCGCGGGTACATGCGAGCGCTGAAAGACGGAACCTTTGACCACTGCCGCGGGTACATGCGAGCGCTGAAAGACGGAGCCTTTGACCACGGCCGCGGGTACATGCGAGCGCTGAAAGACGGAGCCTTTGACCAATGCCGCGGGTACATGCGAGCCCTGAAATTCGGAGCCTTTGACCACTTCCGCTTTTAAATGCGAGCGCTGAAAGACGGAGCCTTTGACCACGGCCGCGGGTACATGCGAGCGCTGAAAGACGGAGCCTTTGACCACTGCCGCTTGTACATGCGAGCGCTGAAAGACGGAGCCTTTGACCACGGCCGCGGGTACATGCGAGCGCTGAAAGACGGAGCCTTTGACCACGGCCGCGGGTACATGCGAGCGCTGAAAGACGGAGCCTTTGACCACGGCCGCGGGTACATGCGAGTGCTGAAAGACGGAGCCTTTGACCAATGCCGCGGGTACATGCGAGCGCTGAAAGACGGAGCCTTTGACCACGGCCGCGCGTACATGCGAGCGCTGAAAGACGGAGCCTTTGACCACTGTCGCGGGTACATGCGAGCGCTGAAAGACGGAGCCTTTGACCACTGTCGCGGGTCCATGCGAGCGCTGAAAGACGGAGCCTTTGACCACTGTCGCGGGTACTTGCGAGCGCTGAAAGACGGAGCCTTTGACCACTGCCGCGGGTACAAGCGAGCGCTGAAAGACGGAGCCTTTGACCACTGCCGCGGGTACATGCGAGCGCTGAAAGACGGAGCCTTTGACCACTGCCGCGGGTACATGCGAGCGCTGAAAGACGGAGCCTTTGACCACTGCCGCGGGTACAAGCGAGCGCTGAAAGACGGAGCCTTTGACCACTGCCGCGGGTACAAGCGAGCGCTGAAAGACGGAGCCTTTGACCACTGCCGCGGGTAAATGCGAGCGCTGAAAAACGGAGCCTTTGACCACTGTCGCGGGTACTTGCGAGCGCTGAAAGACGGAGCCTTTGACCACTGCCGCGGGTACAAGCGAGCGCTGAAAGACGGAGCCTTTGACCACTGCCGCGGGTAAATTCGAGCGCTGAAAGACGGAGCCTTTGACCACTGTCGCGGGTACTTGCGAGCGCTGAAAGACGGAGCCTTTGACCACTGCCGCGGGTACATGCGAGCGCTGAAAGACGGAGCCTTTGACCACTGCCGCTTGTACATGCGAGCCCTGAAAGACGGAGCCTTTGACCACTGCCGCGGGTACATGCGAGCGCTGAAAGACGGAACCTTTGACCACTGCCGAGGGTACATGCGAGCGCTGAAAGACGGAGCCTTTGACCACTGCCGCGGGTACATGCGAGCGTTGAAAGACGGAACCTTTGACCACTGCCGAGGGTACATGCGAGCGCTGAAAGACGGAGCCTTTGACCACTGCCGCGGGTACATGCGAGCGCTGAAAGACGGAGCCTTTGACCACTGCCGCGGGTACATGCGAGCGCTGAAAGACGGAGCCTTTGACCACTGCCGCTTGTACATGCGAGCGCTGAAAGACGGAGCCTTTGACCACTGCCGCGTGTACATTTGAGCGCTGAAAGACGGAGCCTTTGTCCACTGCCGCGGGTACATGCGAGCGCTGAAAGACGGAGCCTTTGACCACGGCCGCGGGTACATGCGAGCGCTGAAAGACGGAGCCTTTGACCACTGCCGCGGGTACATGCGAGCGCTGAAAGACAGAGCCTTTGACCACTGCCGCGTGTACATGCGAGCGCTGAAAGACGGAGCCTTTGACCACGGCCGCGGGTACATGCGAGCGCTGAAAGACGGAGCCTTTGACCACGGCCGCGGGTACATGCGAGCGCTGAAAGACGGAGCCTTTGACCACGGCCGCGGGTACATGCGAGCGCTGAAAGACGGAGCCTTTGACCACTGTCGCGGGTACATGCAAGCGCTGAAAGACGGAGCCTTTGACCACTGCCGCGGGTACATGCGAGCGCTGAAAGACGGAGCCTTTGACCACGGCCGCGGGTCCATGCGAGCCCTGAAATTCGGAGCCTTTGACCTCTGCCGCTTTTACATGCGAGCGCTGAAAGACGGAGCCTTTGACCACGGCCGCGGGTACATCCGAGCCCTGAAAGACGGAGCCTTTGACCACTGCCGCTTGTACATGCGAGCGCTCAAAGACGGAGCCTTTGACCACTGCCGCTTGTACATGCGAGCCCTGAAAGACGGAGCCTTTGACCACTGCCTCTTGTACATGCGAGAGCTGAAAGACGGAGCCTTTGACCACGGCCGCGGGTACATGCGAGCGCTGAAAGACGGAGCCTTTGACCACGGCCGCGGGTACATGCGAGGGCTGAAAGACGGAGCCTTTGACCACTGCCGCGGGTACATGCGAGCGCTGAAAGACGGAGCCTTTGACCACGGCCGCGCGTACATGCGAGCGCTGAAAGACGGAGCCTTTGACCACTGTCGCGGGTACATGCGAGCGCTGAAAGACGGAGCCTTTGACCACTGTCGCGGGTCCATGCGAGCGCTGAAAGACGGAGCCTTTGACCACTGTCCCGGGTACTTGCGAGCGCTGAAAGACGGAGCCTTTGACCACTGCCGCGGGTACAAGCGAGCGCTGAAAGACGGAGCCTTTGACCACTGCCGCGGGTACATGCGAGCGCTGAAAGACGGAGCCTTTGACCACTGCCGCGGGTACATGCGAGCGCTGAAAGACGGAGCCTTTGACCACTGCCGCGGGTACAAGCGAGCGCTGAAAGACGGAGCCTTTGACCACTGCCGCGGGTACAAGCGAGCGCTGAAAGACGGAGCCTTTGACCACTGCCGCGGGTAAATGCGAGCGCTGAAAGACGGAGCCTTTGACCACTGTCGCGGGTACTTGCGAGCGCTGAAAGACGGAGCCTTTGACCACTGCCGCGGGTACAAGCGAGCGCTGAAAGACGGAGCCTTTGACCACTGCCGCGGGTAAATGCGAGCGCTGAAAGACGGAGCCTTTGACCACTGTCGCGGGTACTTGCGAGCGCTGAAAGACGGAGCCTTTGACCACTGCCGCGGGTACATGCGAGCGCTGAAAGACGGAACCTTTGACCACTGCCGAGGGTACATGCGAGCGCTGAAAGACGGAGCCTTTGACCACTGCCGCGGGTACATGCGAGCGTTGAAAGACGGAACCTTTGACCACTGCCGAGGGTACATGCGAGCGCTGAAAGACGGAGCCTTTGACCACTGCCGCGGGTACATGCGAGCGCTGAAAGACGGAGCCTTTGACCACTGCCGCGGGTACATGCGAGCGCTGAAAGACGGAGCCTTTGACCACTGCCGCTTGTACATGCGAGCGCTGAAAGACGGAGCCTTTGACCACTGCCGCGTGTACATTTGAGCGCTGAAAGACGGAGCCTTTGTCCACTGCCGCGGGTACATGCGAGCGCTGAAAGACGGAGCCTTTGACCACGGCCGCGGGTCCATGCGAGCCCTGAAATTCGGAGCCTTTGACCTCTGCCGCTTTTACATGCGAGCGCTGAAAGACGGAGCCTTTGACCACGGCCGCGGGTACATCCGAGCCCTGAAAGACGGAGCCTTTGACCACTGCCGCTTGTACATGCGAGCGCTGAAAGACGGAGCCTTTGACCACTGCCGCTTGTACATGCGAGCCCTGAAAGACGGAGCCTTTGACCACTGCCTCTTGTACATGCGAGAGCTGAAAGACGGAGCCTTTGACCACGGCCGCGGGTACATGCGAGCGCTGAAAGACGGAGCCTTTGACCACGGCCGCGGGTACATGCGAGGGCTGAAAGACGGAGCCTTTGACCACTGCCGCGGGTACATGCGAGCGCTGAAAGACGGAGCCTTTGACCACGGCCGCGCGTACATGCGAGCGCTGAAAGACGGAGCCTTTGACCACTGTCGCGGGTACATGCGAGCGCTGAAAGACGGAGCCTTTGACCACTGTCGCGGGTCCATGCGAGCGCTGAAAGACGGAGCCTTTGACCACTGTCCCGGGTACTTGCGAGCGCTGAAAGACGGAGCCTTTGACCACTGCCGCGGGTACAAGCGAGCGCTGAAAGACGGAGCCTTTGACCACTGCCGCGGGTACATGCGAGCGCTGAAAGACGGAGCCTTTGACCACTGCCGCGGGTACATGCGAGCGCTGAAAGACGGAGCCTTTGACCACTGCCGCGGGTACAAGCGAGCGCTGAAAGACGGAGCCTTTGACCACGGCCGCGCGTACATGCGAGCGCTGAAAGACGGAGCCTTTGACCACTGCCGCGGGTACATGCGAGCGCTGAAAGACGGAGCCTTTGACCAATGCCGCGGGTACATGCGAGCGCTGAAAGACGGAGCCTTTGACCACGGCCGCGCGTACATGCGAGCGCTGAAAGACGGAGCCTTTGACCACTGTCGCGGGTACATGCGAGCGCTGAAAGACGGAGCCTTTGACCACTGTCGCGGGTCCATGCGAGCGCTGAAAGACGGAGCCTTTGACCACTGTCGCGGGTACTTGCGAGCGCTGAAAGACGGAGCCTTTGACCACTGCCGCGGGTACAAGCGAGCGCTGAAAGACGGAGCCTTTGACCACTGCCGCGGGTACATGCGAGCGCTGAAAGACGGAGCCTTTGACCACTGCCGCGGGTACATGCGAGCGCTGAAAGACGGAGCCTTTGACCACTGCCGCGGGTACAAGCGAGCGCTGAAAGACGGAGCCTTTGACCACTGCCGCGGGTACAAGCGAGCGCTGAAAGACGGAGCCTTTGACCACTGCCGCGGGTAAATGCGAGCGCTGAAAAACGGAGCCTTTGACCACTGTCGCGGGTACTTGCGAGCGCTGAAAGACGGAGCCTTTGACCACTGCCGCGGGTACAAGCGAGCGCTGAAAGACGGAGCCTTTGACCACTGCCGCGGGTAAATTCGAGCGCTGAAAGACGGAGCCTTTGACCACTGTCGCGGGTACTTGCGAGCGCTGAAAGACGGAGCCTTTGACCACTGCCGCGGGTACATGCGAGCGCTGAAAGACGGAGCCTTTGACCACTGCCGCTTGTACATGCGAGCCCTGAAAGACGGAGCCTTTGACCACTGCCGCGGGTACATGCGAGCGCTGAAAGACGGAACCTTTGACCACTGCCGAGGGTACATGCGAGCGCTGAAAGACGGAGCCTTTGACCACTGCCGCGGGTACATGCGAGCGTTGAAAGACGGAACCTTTGACCACTGCCGAGGGTACATGCGAGCGCTGAAAGACGGAGCCTTTGACCACTGCCGCGGGTACATGCGAGCGCTGAAAGACGGAGCCTTTGACCACTGCCGCGGGTACATGCGAGCGCTGAAAGACGGAGCCTTTGACCACTGCCGCTTGTACATGCGAGCGCTGAAAGACGGAGCCTTTGACCACTGCCGCGTGTACATTTGAGCGCTGAAAGACGGAGCCTTTGTCCACTGCCGCGGGTACATGCGAGCGCTGAAAGACGGAGCCTTTGACCACGGCCGCGGGTACATGCGAGCGCTGAAAGACGGAGCCTTTGACCACTGCCGCGGGTACATGCGAGCGCTGAAAGACAGAGCCTTTGACCACTGCCGCGTGTACATGCGAGCGCTGAAAGACGGAGCCTTTGACCACGGCCGCGGGTACATGCGAGCGCTGAAAGACGGAGCCTTTGACCACGGCCGCGGGTACATGCGAGCGCTGAAAGACGGAGCCTTTGACCACGGCCGCGGGTACATGCGAGCGCTGAAAGACGGAGCCTTTGACCACTGTCGCGGGTACATGCAAGCGCTGAAAGACGGAGCCTTTGACCACTGCCGCGGGTACATGCGAGCGCTGAAAGACGGAGCCTTTGACCACGGCCGCGGGTCCATGCGAGCCCTGAAATTCGGAGCCTTTGACCTCTGCCGCTTTTACATGCGAGCGCTGAAAGACGGAGCCTTTGACCACGGCCGCGGGTACATCCGAGCCCTGAAAGACGGAGCCTTTGACCACTGCCGCTTGTACATGCGAGCGCTCAAAGACGGAGCCTTTGACCACTGCCGCTTGTACATGCGAGCCCTGAAAGACGGAGCCTTTGACCACTGCCTCTTGTACATGCGAGAGCTGAAAGACGGAGCCTTTGACCACGGCCGCGGGTACATGCGAGCGCTGAAAGACGGAGCCTTTGACCACGGCCGCGGGTACATGCGAGGGCTGAAAGACGGAGCCTTTGACCACTGCCGCGGGTACATGCGAGCGCTGAAAGACGGAGCCTTTGACCACGGCCGCGCGTACATGCGAGCGCTGAAAGACGGAGCCTTTGACCACTGTCGCGGGTACATGCGAGCGCTGAAAGACGGAGCCTTTGACCACTGTCGCGGGTCCATGCGAGCGCTGAAAGACGGAGCCTTTGACCACTGTCCCGGGTACTTGCGAGCGCTGAAAGACGGAGCCTTTGACCACTGCCGCGGGTACAAGCGAGCGCTGAAAGACGGAGCCTTTGACCACTGCCGCGGGTACATGCGAGCGCTGAAAGACGGAGCCTTTGACCACTGCCGCGGGTACATGCGAGCGCTGAAAGACGGAGCCTTTGACCACTGCCGCGGGTACAAGCGAGCGCTGAAAGACGGAGCCTTTGACCACTGCCGCGGGTACAAGCGAGCGCTGAAAGACGGAGCCTTTGACCACTGCCGCGGGTAAATGCGAGCGCTGAAAGACGGAGCCTTTGACCACTGTCGCGGGTACTTGCGAGCGCTGAAAGACGGAGCCTTTGACCACTGCCGCGGGTACAAGCGAGCGCTGAAAGACGGAGCCTTTGACCACTGCCGCGGGTAAATGCGAGCGCTGAAAGACGGAGCCTTTGACCACTGTCGCGGGTACTTGCGAGCGCTGAAAGACGGAGCCTTTGACCACTGCCGCGGGTACATGCGAGCGCTGAAAGACGGAACCTTTGACCACTGCCGAGGGTACATGCGAGCGCTGAAAGACGGAGCCTTTGACCACTGCCGCGGGTACATGCGAGCGTTGAAAGACGGAACCTTTGACCACTGCCGAGGGTACATGCGAGCGCTGAAAGACGGAGCCTTTGACCACTGCCGCGGGTACATGCGAGCGCTGAAAGACGGAGCCTTTGACCACTGCCGCGGGTACATGCGAGCGCTGAAAGACGGAGCCTTTGACCACTGCCGCTTGTACATGCGAGCGCTGAAAGACGGAGCCTTTGACCACTGCCGCGTGTACATTTGAGCGCTGAAAGACGGAGCCTTTGTCCACTGCCGCGGGTACATGCGAGCGCTGAAAGACGGAGCCTTTGACCACGGCCGCGGGTCCATGCGAGCCCTGAAATTCGGAGCCTTTGACCTCTGCCGCTTTTACATGCGAGCGCTGAAAGACGGAGCCTTTGACCACGGCCGCGGGTACATCCGAGCCCTGAAAGACGGAGCCTTTGACCACTGCCGCTTGTACATGCGAGCGCTGAAAGACGGAGCCTTTGACCACTGCCGCTTGTACATGCGAGCCCTGAAAGACGGAGCCTTTGACCACTGCCTCTTGTACATGCGAGAGCTGAAAGACGGAGCCTTTGACCACGGCCGCGGGTACATGCGAGCGCTGAAAGACGGAGCCTTTGACCACGGCCGCGGGTACATGCGAGGGCTGAAAGACGGAGCCTTTGACCACTGCCGCGGGTACATGCGAGCGCTGAAAGACGGAGCCTTTGACCACGGCCGCGCGTACATGCGAGCGCTGAAAGACGGAGCCTTTGACCACTGTCGCGGGTACATGCGAGCGCTGAAAGACGGAGCCTTTGACCACTGTCGCGGGTCCATGCGAGCGCTGAAAGACGGAGCCTTTGACCACTGTCCCGGGTACTTGCGAGCGCTGAAAGACGGAGCCTTTGACCACTGCCGCGGGTACAAGCGAGCGCTGAAAGACGGAGCCTTTGACCACTGCCGCGGGTACATGCGAGCGCTGAAAGACGGAGCCTTTGACCACTGCCGCGGGTACATGCGAGCGCTGAAAGACGGAGCCTTTGACCACTGCCGCGGGTACAAGCGAGCGCTGAAAGACGGAGCCTTTGACCACTGCCGCGGGTACAAGCGAGCGCTGAAAGACGGAGCCTTTGACCACTGCCGCGGGTAAATGCGAGCGCTGAAAGACGGAGCCTTTGACCACTGTCGCGGGTACTTGCGAGCGCTGAAAGACGGAGCCTTTGACCACTGCCGCGGGTACAAGCGAGCGCTGAAAGACGGAGCCTTTGACCACTGCCGCGGGTAAATGCGAGCGCTGAAAGACGGAGCCTTTGACCACTGTCGCGGGTACTTGCGAGCGCTGAAAGACGGAGCCTTTGACCACTGCCGCGGGTACATGCGAGCGCTGAAAGACGGAGCCTTTGACCACTGCCGCTTGTACATGCGAGCCCTGAAAGACGGAGCCTTTGACCACTGCCGCGGGTACATGCGAGCGCTGAAAGACGGAACCTTTGACCACTGCCGAGGGTACATGCGAGCGCTGAAAGACGGAGCCTTTGACCACTGCCGCGGGTACATGCGAGCGTTGAAAGACGGAACCTTTGACCACTGCCGAGGGTACATGCGAGCGCTGAAAGACGGAGCCTTTGACCACTGCCGCGGGTACATGCGAGCGCTGAAAGACGGAGCCTTTGACCACTGCCGCGGGTACATGCGAGCGCTGAAAGACGGAGCCTTTGACCACTGCCGCTTGTACATGCGAGCGCTGAAAGACGGAGCCTTTGACCACTGCCGCGTGTACATTTGAGCGCTGAAAGACGGAGCCTTTGTCCACTGCCGCGGGTACATGCGAGCGCTGAAAGACGGAGCCTTTGACCACGGCCGCGGGTACATGCGAGCGCTGAAAGACGGAGCCTTTGACCACTGCCGCGGGTACATGCGAGCGCTGAAAGACAGAGACTTTGACCACTGCCGCGTGTACATGCGAGCGCTGAAAGACGGAGCCTTTGACCACGGCCGCGGGTACATGCGAGCGCTGAAAGACGGAGCCTTTGACCACGGCCGCGGGTACATGCGAGCGCTGAAAGACGGAGCCTTTGACCACGGCCGCGGGTACATGCGAGCGCTGAAAGACGGAGCCTTTGACCACTGCCGCGGGTACATGCGAGCGCTGAAAGACGGAGCCTTTGACCACTGCCGCGGGTACATGCGAGCGCTGAAAGACGGAGCCTTTGACCACGACCGCGGGTCCATGCGAGCCCTGAAATTCGGAGCCTTTGACCTCTGCCGCTTTTACATGCGAGCGCTGAAAGACGGAGCCTTTGACCACGGCCGCGGGTACATCCGAGCCCTGAAAGACGGAGCCTTTGACCACGGCCGCGGGTACATGCGAGCGCTGAAAGACGGAGCCTTTGACCACGGCCGCGGGTACATTCGAGGGCTGAAAGACGGAGCCTTTGACCACTGCCGCGGGTACATGCGAGCGCTGAAAGACGGAGCCTTTGACCACTGCCGCGGGTACATGCGAGCACTGAAAGACGGAGCCTTTGACCACTGCTGCGGGTACATGCGAGCGCTGAAAGACGGAGCCTTTGACAACTGCCGCGGGTACATGCGAGCGCTGAAAGACGGAGCCTTTGACCACTGCCGCGGGTACATGCGAGCGCTGAAAGACGGAGCCTTTGACCACTGCCGCGGGTACAAGCGAGCGCTGAAAGACGGAGCCTTTGACCACTGCCGCGGGTACAAGCGAGCGCTGAAAGACGGAGCCTTTGACCACTGCCGCGGGTAAATGCGAGCGCTGAAAGACGGAGCCTTTGACCACTGTCGCGGGTACTTGCGAGCGCTGAAAGACGGAGCCTTTGACCACTGCCGCGGGTACAAGCGAGCGCTGAAAGACGGAGCCTTTGACCACTGCCGCGGGTAAATGCGAGCGCTGAAAGACGGAGCCTTTGACCACTGTCGCGGGTACTTGCGAGCGCTGAAAGACGGAGCCTTTGACCACTGCCGCGGGTACATGCGAGCGCTGAAAGACGGAGCCTTTGACCACTGCCGCTTGTACATGCGAGCCCTGAAAGACGGAGCCTTTGACCACTGCCGCGGGTACATGCGAGCGCTGAAAGACGGAACCTTTGACCACTGCCGAGGGTACATGCGAGCGCTGAAAGACGGAGCCTTTGACCACTGCCGCGGGTACATGCGAGCGTTGAAAGACGGAACCTTTGACCACTGCCGAGGGTACATGCGAGCGCTGAAAGACGGAGCCTTTGACCACTGCCGCGGGTACATGCGAGCGCTGAAAGACGGAGCCTTTGACCACTGCCGCGGGTACATGCGAGCGCTGAAAGACGGAGCCTTTGACCACTGCCGCTTGTACATGCGAGCGCTGAAAGACGGAGCCTTTGACCACTGCCGCGTGTACATTTGAGCGCTGAAAGACGGAGCCTTTGTCCACTGCCGCGGGTACATGCGAGCGCTGAAAGACGGAGCCTTTGACCACGGCCGCGGGTACATGCGAGCGCTGAAAGACGGAGCCTTTGACCACTGCCGCGGGTACATGCGAGCGCTGAAAGACAGAGCCTTTGACCACTGCCGCGTGTACATGCGAGCGCTGAAAGACGGAGCCTTTGACCACGGCCGCGGGTAAATGCGAGCGCTGAAAGACGGAGCCTTTGACCACGGCCGCGGGTACATGCGAGCGCTGAAAGACGGAGCCTTTGACCACGGCCGCGGGTACATGCGAGCGCTGAAAGACGGAGCCTTTGACCACTGTCGCGGGTACATGCGAGCGCTGAAAGACGGAGCCTTTGACCACTGCCGCGGGTACATGCGAGCGCTGAAAGACGGAGCCTTTGACCACGGCCGCGGGTCCATGCGAGCCCTGAAATTCGGAGCCTTTGACCTCTGCCGCTTTTACATGCGAGCGCTGAAAGACGGAGCCTTTGACCACGGCCGCGGGTACATCCGAGCCCTGAAAGACGGAGCCTTTGACCACTGCCGCTTGTACATGCGAGCGCTGAAAGACGGAGCCTTTGACCACTGCCGCTTGTACATGCGAGCCCTGAAAGACGGAGCCTTTGACCACTGCCTCTTGTACATGCGAGAGCTGAAAGACGGAGCCTTTGACCACGGCCGCGGGTACATGCGAGCGCTGAAAGACGGAGCCTTTGACCACGGCCGCGGGTACATGCGAGGGCTGAAAGACGGAGCCTTTGACCACTGCCGCGGGTACATGCGAGCGCTGAAAGACGGAGCCTTTGACCACTGCCGCGGGTACATGCGAGCACTGAAAGACGGAGCCTTTGACCACTGCCGCGGGTACATGCGAGCGCTGAAAGACGGAGCCTTTGACCACTGCCGCGGGTACATGCGAGCGCTGAAAGACGGAGCCTTTGACAACTGCCGCGGGTACATGCGAGCGCTGAAAGACGGAGCCTTTGACCACTGCCGCTTGTACATGCGAGCGCTGAAAGACGGAGCCTTTGACCACTGCCGCGTGTACATTTGAGAGCTGAAAGACGGAGCCTTTGTCCACTGCCGCGGGTACATGCGAGCGCTGAAAGACGGAGCCTTTGACCACTGCCGCGGGTACATGCGAGCGCTGAAAGACGGAGCCTTTGACCACTGCCGCGGGTACATGCGAGCGCTGAAAGACAGAGCCTTTGACCACTGCCGCGGGTACATCCGAGCGCTGAAAGACGGAGCCTTTGACCACGGCCGCGGGTACATGCGAGTGCTGAAAGACGGAGCCTTTGACCACGGCCGCGGGTACATGCGAGCGCTGAAACACGGAGCCTTTGACCACGGCCGCGGGTACATGCGAGCGCTGAAAGACGGAGCCTTTGACCACTGTCGCGAGTACATGCGAGCGCTGAAAGACGGAGCCTTTGACCACTGCCGCGGGTACATGCGAGCGCTGAAAGACGGAGCCTTTGACCACGGCCGCGGGTACATGCGAGCGCTGAAAGACGGAGCCTTTGACCAATGCCGCGGGTACATGCGAGCCCTGAAATTCGGAGCCTTTGACCTCTGCCGCTTTTACATGCGAGCGCTGAAAGACGGAGCCTTTGACCACGGCCGCGGGTAAATGCGAGCCCTGAAAGACGGAGCCTTTGACCACTGCCGCTTGTACATGCGAGCGCTGAAAGACGGAGCCTTTGACCACTGCCGCTTGTACATGCGAGCCCTGAAAGACGGAGCCTTTGACCACTGCCGCTTGTACATGCGAGCCCTGAAAGACGGAGCCTTTGACCACGGCCGAGGGTACATGCGAGCGCTGAAAGACGGAGCCTTTGACCACGGCCGCGGGTATATGCGAGCGCTGAAAGACGGAGCCTTTGACCACTGCCGCGGGTACATGCGAGCGCTGAAAGACGGAGCCTTTGACCACTGCCGCGGGTACATGCGAGCACTGAAAGACGGAGCCTTTGACCACTGCCGCGGGTACATGCGAGCGCTGAAAGACGGAGCCTTTGACCACGGCCGCGGGTACATGCGAGCGCTGAAAGACGGAGCCTTTGACCAATGCCGCGGGTACATGCGAGCCCTGAAATTCGGAGCCTTTGACCACTTCCGCTTTTAAATGCGAGCGCTGAAAGACGGAGCCTTTGACCACGGCCGCGGGTACATGCGAGCGCTGAAAGACGGAGCCTTTGACCACTGCCGCTTGTACATGCGAGCGCTGAAAGACGGAGCCTTTGACCACAGCCGCGGGTACATGCGAGCGCTGAAAGACGGAGCCTTTGACCACGGCCGCGGGTACATGCGAGCGCTGAAAGACGGAGCCTTTGACCACGGCCGCGGGTACATGCGAGTGCTGAAAGACGGAGCCTTTGACCAATGCCGCGGGTACATGCGAGCGCTGAAAGACGGAGCCTTTGACCACGGCCGCGCGTACATGCGAGCGCTGAAAGACGGAGCCTTTGACCACTGTCGCGGGTACATGCGAGCGCTGAAAGACGGAGCCTTTGACCACTGTCGCGGGTCCATGCGAGCGCTGAAAGACGGAGCCTTTGACCACTGTCGCGGGTACTTGCGAGCGCTGAAAGACGGAGCCTTTGACCACTGCCGCGGGTACAAGCGAGCGCTGAAAGACGGAGCCTTTGACCACTGCCGCGGGTACATGCGAGCGCTGAAAGACGGAGCCTTTGACCACTGCCGCGGGTACAAGCGAGCGCTGAAAGACGGAGCCTTTGACCACTGCCGCGGGTACAAGCGAGCGCTGAAAGACGGAGCCTTTGACCACTGCCGCGGGTAAATGCGAGCGCTGAAAGACGGAGCCTTTGACCACTGTCGCGGGTACTTGCGAGCGCTGAAAGACGGAGCCTTTGACCACTGCCGCGGGTACAAGCGAGCGCTGAAAGACGGAGCCTTTGACCACTGCCGCGGGTAAATGCGAGCGCTGAAAGACGGAGCCTTTGACCACTGTCGCGGGTACTTGCGAGCGCTGAAAGACGGAGCCTTTGACCACTGTCGCGGGTACATGCGAGCGCTGAAAGACGGAGCCTTTGACCACTGCCGCGGGTACATGCGAGCGCTGAAAGACGGAGCCTTTGACCACTGCCGCTTGTACATGCGAGCCCTGAAAGACGGAGCCTTTGACCACTGCCGCGGGTACATGCGAGCGCTGAAAGACGGAACCTTTGACCACTGCCGAGGGTACATGCGAGCGCTGAAAGACGGAGCCTTTGACCACTGCCGCGGGTACATGCGAGCTTTGAAAGACGGAACCTTTGACCACTGCCGAGGGTACATGCGAGCGCTGAAAGACGGAGCCTTTGACCACTGCCGCGGGTACATGCGAGCGCTGAAAGACGGAGCCTTTGACCACTGCCGCGGGTACATGCGAGCGCTGAAAGACGGAGCCTTTGACCACTGCCGCTTGTACATGCGAGCGCTGAAAGACGGAGCCTTTGACCACTGCCGCGTGTACATTTGAGCGCTGAAAGACGGAGCCTTTGTCCACTGCCGCGGGTACATGCGAGCGCTGAAAGACGGAGCCTTTGACCACGGCCGCGGGTACATGCGAGCGCTGAAAGACGGAGCCTTTGACCACTGCCGCGGGTACATGCGAGCGCTGAAAGACAGAGCCTTTGACCACTGCCGCGTGTACATGCGAGCGCTGAAAGACGGAGCCTTTGACCACGGCCGCGGGTACATGCGAGCGCTGAAAGACGGAGCCTTTGACCACGGCCGCGGGTACATGCGAGCGCTGAAAGACGGAGCCTTTGACCACGGCCGCGGGTACATGCGAGCGCTGAAAGACGGAGCCTTTGACCACTGTCGCGGGTACATGCGAGCGCTGAAAGACGGAGCCTTTGACCACTGCCGCTTTTACATGCGAGCGCTGAAAGACGGAGCCTTTGACCACGGCCGCGGGTACATGCGAGCCCTGAAAGACGGAGCCTTTGACCACTGCCGCTTGTACATGCGAGCGCTGAAAGACGGAGCCTTTGACCACTGCCGCTTGTACATGCGAGCCCTGAAAGACGGAGCCTTTGACCACTGCCTCTTGTACATGCGAGAGCTGAAAGACGGAGCCTTTGACCACGGCCGCGGGTACATGCGAGCGCTGAAAGACGGAGCCTTTGACCACGGCCGCGGGTACATGCGAGGGCTGAAAGACGGAGCCTTTGACCACTGCCGCGGGTACATGCGAGCGCTGAAAGACGGAGCCTTTGACCACTGCCGCGGGTACATGCGAGCACTGAAAGACGGAGCCTTTGACCACTGCTGCGGGTACATGCGAGCGCTGAAAGACGGAGCCTTTGACCACTGCCGCGGGTACATGCGAGCGCTGAAAGACGGAGCCTTTGACAACTGCCGCGGGTACATGCGAGCGCTGAAAGACGGAGCCTTTGCCCACTGCCGCTTGTACATGCGAGCGCTGAAAGACGGAGCCTTTGACCACTGCCGCGGGTACATGCGAGCGCTGAAAGACGGAGCCTTTGACCACTGCCGCGGGTACATGCGAGCCCTGAAATTCGGAGCCTTTGACCACTGCCGCTTTTACATGCGAGCGCTGAAAGACGGAGCCTTTGACCACTGCCGCTTGTACATGCGAGCGCTGAAAGACGGAGCATTTGACCACTGCCGCTTGTACATGCGAGCCCTGAAAGACGGAGCCTTTGACCACTGCCGCTTGTACATGCGAGCGCTGAAAGACGGAGCCTTTGACCACGGCCGAGGGTACATGCGAGCGCTGAAAGACGGAGCCTTTGACCACGGCCGCGGGTACATGCGAGCCCTGAAAGACGGAGCCTTTGACCACTGCCGCTTGTACATGCGAGCGCTGAAAGACGGAGCCTTTGACCACTGCCGCTTGTACATGCGAGCCCTGAAAGACGGAGCCTTTGACCACTGCCGCTTGTACATGCGAGCGCTGAAAGACGGAGCCTTTGACCACGGCCGAGGGTACATGCGAGCGCTGAAAGACGGAGCCTTTGACCACGGCCGCGGGTACATGCGAGCGCTGAAAGACGGAGCCTTTGACCTCTGCCGCGGGTACATGCGAGCGCTGAAAGACGGAGCCTTTGACCACTGCCGCGGGTACATGCGAGCACTGAAAGACGGAGCCTTTGACCACTGCCGCGGGTACATGCGAGCGCTGAAAGACGGAGCCTTTGACCACTGCCGCGGGTACATGCGAGCGCTGAAAGACGGAGCCCTTGACCACTGCCGCGCGTACATGCGAGCGCTGAAAGACGGAGCCTTTGACCACGGCCGCGCGTACATGCGAGCGCTGAAAGACGGAGCCTTTGACCACTGCCGCGGGTACATGCAAGCGCTGAAAGACGGAGCCTTTGACCACGGCCGCGGGTACATGCGAGCGCTGAAAGACGGAGCCTTTGACCACGGCCGCGGGTACATGCGAGCGCTGAAAGACGGAGCCTTTGACAACTGCCGCGGGTACATGCGAGCGCTGAAAGACGGAGCCTTTGACCACGGCCGCGGGTACATACGAGCGCTGAAATACGGAGCCTTTGACCACGGCCGCGGGTACATGCGAGCGCTGAAAGACGGAGCCTTTGACCACTGCCGCGGGTACATGCGAGCGCTGAAATACGGAGCCTTTGACCACGGCCGCGCGTACATGCGAGCGCTGAAAGACGGAGCCTTTGACCACTGTCGCGGGTACATGAGAGCGCTGAAAGACGGAGCCTTTGACCACTGTCGCGGGTCCATGCGAGCGCTGAAAGACGGAGCCTTTGACCACTGCCGCGGGTACATGCGAGCGCTGAAAGACGGAGCCTTTGACCACTGCCGCGGGTACATGCGAGCCCTGAAATTCGGAGCCTTTGACCACTGCCGCTTTTACATGCGAGCGCTGAAAGACGGAGCCTTTGACCTCGGCCGCGGGTACATGCGAGCCCTGAAAGACGGAGCCTTTGACCACTGCCGCTTGTACATGCGAGCGCTGAAAGACGGAGCCTTTGACCACTGCCGCTTGTACATGCGAGCCCTGAAAGACGGAGCCTTTGACCACTGCCGCTTGTACATGCGAGCGCTGAAAGACGGAGCCTTTGACCACGGCCGAGGGTACATGCGAGCGCTGAAAGACGGAGCCTTTGACCACGGCCGCGGGTACATGCGAGCGCTGAAAGACGGAGCCTTTGACCACTGCCGCGGGTACATGCGAGCGCTGAAAGACGGAGCCTTTGACCACTGCCGCGGGTACATGCGAGCACTGAAAGACGGAGCCTTTGACCACTGCCGCGGGTACATGCGAGCGCTGAAAGACGGAGCCTTTGACCACTGCCGCGGGTACATGCGAGCGCTGAAAGACGGAGCCCTTGACCACTGCCGCGCGTACATGCGAGCGCTGAAAGACGGAGCCTTTGACCACGGCCGCGCGTACATGCGAGCGCTGAAAGACGGAGACTTTGACCACTGCCGCGGGTACATGCAAGCGCTGAAAGACGGAGCCTTTGACCACCGCCGCGGGTACATGCGAGCGCTGAAAGACGGAGCCTTTGACCACGGCCGCGGGTACATGCGAGCGCTGAAAGACGGAGCCTTTGACCACTGCCGCTTGTACATGCGAGCGCTGAAAGACGGAGCCTTTGACCACTGCCGCGTGTACATTTGAGCGCTGAAAGACGGAGCCTTTGTCCACTGCCGCGGGTACATGCGAGCGCTGAAAGACGGAGCCTTTGACCACGGCCGCGGGTACATGCGAGCGCTGAAAGACGGAGCCTTTGACCACTGCCGCGGGTACATGCGAGCGCTGAAAGACAGAGCCTTTGACCACTGCCGCGTGTACATGCGAGCGCTGAAAGACGGAGCCTTTGACCACGGCCGCGGGTACATGCGAGCGCTGAAAGACGGAGCCTTTGACCACGGCCGCGGGTACATGCGAGCGCTGAAAGACGGAGCCTTTGACCACGGCCGCGGGTACATGCGAGCGCTGAAAGACGGAGCCTTTGACCACTGTCGCGGGTACATGCGAGCGCTGAAAGACGGAGCCTTTGACCACTGCCGCTTTTACATGCGAGCGCTGAAAGACGGAGCCTTTGACCACGGCCGCGGGTACATGCGAGCCCTGAAAGACGGAGCCTTTGACCACTGCCGCTTGTACATGCGAGCGCTGAAAGACGGAGCCTTTGACCACTGCCGCTTGTACATGCGAGCCCTGAAAGACGGAGCCTTTGACCACTGCCTCTTGTACATGCGAGAGCTGAAAGACGGAGCCTTTGACCACGGCCGCGGGTACATGCGAGCGCTGAAAGACGGAGCCTTTGACCACGGCCGCGGGTACATGCGAGGGCTGAAAGACGGAGCCTTTGACCACTGCCGCGGGTACATGCGAGCGCTGAAAGACGGAGCCTTTGACCACTGCCGCGGGTACATGCGAGCACTGAAAGACGGAGCCTTTGACCACTGCTGCGGGTACATGCGAGCGCTGAAAGACGGAGCCTTTGACCACTGCCGCGGGTACATGCGAGCGCTGAAAGACGGAGCCTTTGACAACTGCCGCGGGTACATGCGAGCGCTGAAAGACGGAGCCTTTGCCCACTGCCGCTTGTACATGCGAGCGCTGAAAGACGGAGCCTTTGACCACTGCCGCGGGTACATGCGAGCGCTGAAAGACGGAGCCTTTGACCACTGCCGCGGGTACATGCGAGCCCTGAAATTCGGAGCCTTTGACCACTGCCGCTTTTACATGCGAGCGCTGAAAGACGGAGCCTTTGACCACTGCCGCTTGTACATGCGAGCGCTGAAAGACGGAGCATTTGACCACTGCCGCTTGTACATGCGAGCCCTGAAAGACGGAGCCTTTGACCACTGCCGCTTGTACATGCGAGCGCTGAAAGACGGAGCCTTTGACCACGGCCGAGGGTACATGCGAGCGCTGAAAGACGGAGCCTTTGACCACGGCCGCGGGTACATGCGAGCCCTGAAAGACGGAGCCTTTGACCACTGCCGCTTGTACATGCGAGCGCTGAAAGACGGAGCCTTTGACCACTGCCGCTTGTACATGCGAGCCCTGAAAGACGGAGCCTTTGACCACTGCCGCTTGTACATGCGAGCGCTGAAAGACGGAGCCTTTGACCACGGCCGAGGGTACATGCGAGCGCTGAAAGACGGAGCCTTTGACCACGGCCGCGGGTACATGCGAGCGCTGAAAGACGGAGCCTTTGACCTCTGCCGCGGGTACATGCGAGCGCTGAAAGACGGAGCCTTTGACCACTGCCGCGGGTACATGCGAGCACTGAAAGACGGAGCCTTTGACCACTGCCGCGGGTACATGCGAGCGCTGAAAGACGGAGCCTTTGACCACTGCCGCGGGTACATGCGAGCGCTGAAAGACGGAGCCCTTGACCACTGCCGCGCGTACATGCGAGCGCTGAAAGACGGAGCCTTTGACCACGGCCGCGCGTACATGCGAGCGCTGAAAGACGGAGCCTTTGACCACTGCCGCGGGTACATGCAAGCGCTGAAAGACGGAGCCTTTGACCACGGCCGCGGGTACATGCGAGCGCTGAAAGACGGAGCCTTTGACCACGGCCGCGGGTACATGCGAGCGCTGAAAGACGGAGCCTTTGACAACTGCCGCGGGTACATGCGAGCGCTGAAAGACGGAGCCTTTGACCACGGCCGCGGGTACATGCGAGCGCTGAAATACGGAGCCTTTGACCACGGCCGCGGGTACATGCGAGCGCTGAAAGACGGAGCCTTTGACCACTGCCGCGGGTACATGCGAGCGCTGAAATACGGAGCCTTTGACCACGGCCGCGCGTACATGCGAGCGCTGAAAGACGGAGCCTTTGACCACTGTCGCGGGTACATGAGAGCGCTGAAAGACGGAGCCTTTGACCACTGTCGCGGGTCCATGCGAGCGCTGAAAGACGGAGCCTTTGACCACTGCCGCGGGTACATGCGAGCGCTGAAAGACGGAGCCTTTGACCACTGCCGCGGGTACATGCGAGCCCTGAAATTCGGAGCCTTTGACCACTGCCGCTTTTACATGCGAGCGCTGAAAGACGGAGCCTTTGACCTCGGCCGCGGGTACATGCGAGCCCTGAAAGACGGAGCCTTTGACCACTGCCGCTTGTACATGCGAGCGCTGAAAGACGGAGCCTTTGACCACTGCCGCTTGTACATGCGAGCCCTGAAAGACGGAGCCTTTGACCACTGCCGCTTGTACATGCGAGCGCTGAAAGACGGAGCCTTTGACCACGGCCGAGGGTACATGCGAGCGCTGAAAGACGGAGCCTTTGACCACGGCCGCGGGTACATGCGAGCGCTGAAAGACGGAGCCTTTGACCACTGCCGCGGGTACATGCGAGCGCTGAAAGACGGAGCCTTTGACCACTGCCGCGGGTACATGCGAGCACTGAAAGACGGAGCCTTTGACCACTGCCGCGGGTACATGCGAGCGCTGAAAGACGGAGCCTTTGACCACTGCCGCGGGTACATGCGAGCGCTGAAAGACGGAGCCCTTGACCACTGCCGCGCGTACATGCGAGCGCTGAAAGACGGAGCCTTTGACCACGGCCGCGCGTACATGCGAGCGCTGAAAGACGGAGACTTTGACCACTGCCGCGGGTACATGCAAGCGCTGAAAGACGGAGCCTTTGACCACCGCCGCGGGTACATGCGAGCGCTGAAAGACGGAGCCTTTGACCACGGCCGCGGGTACATGCGAGCGCTGAAAGACGGAGCCTTTGACAACTGCCGCGGGTACATGCGAGCGCTGAAAGACGGAGCCTTTGACCACGGCCGCGGGTACATGCGAGCGCTGAAATACGGAGCCTTTGACCACGGCCGCGGGTACATGCGAGCGCTGAAAGACGGAGCCTTTGACCACTGCCGCGGGTACATGCGAGCGCTGAAATACGGAGCCTTTGACCACGGCCGCGCGTACATGCGAGCGCTGAAAGACGGAGCCTTTGACCACTGTCGCGGGTACATGCGAGCGCTGAAAGACGGAGCCTTTGACCACTGCCGCGGGTACATGCGAGCGCTGAAAGACGGAGCCTTTGACCACTGCCGCGTGTACATTTGAGCGCTGAAAGACGGAGCCTTTGTCCACTGCCGCGTGTACATTTGAGCGCTGAAAGACGGAGCCTTTGACCACTGCCGCGTGTACATGCGAGCGCTGAAAGACGGAACCTTTGACCACTGTCGCTTGTACATGCGAGCGCTGAAAGACGGAGCCTTTGACAACTGCCGCGGGTACATGCGAGCGCTGAAAGACGGAGCCTTTGACCACTGCCGCGGGTACATGCGAGCGCTGAAAGACGGAGCCTTTGACCACGGCCGCGGGTACATGCGAGCCCTGAAAGACGGAGCCTTTGACCACTGCCGCTTGTTCATGCGAGCCCTGAAAGACGGAGCCTTTGACAACTGCCGCGGGTACATGCGAGCGCTGAAAGACGGAGCCTTTGACAACTGCCGCGGGTACATGCAAGCGCTGAAAGACGGAGCCTTTGACCACTGCCGCGGGTACATGCCAGCGCTGAAAGACGGAGCCTTTTACCACTGCCGCGGGTACATGCGAGCGCTGAAAGACGGAGCCTTTGACAACTGCCGCGGGTACATGCGAGCGCTGAAAGACGGAGCCTTTGACCACTGCCGCGGGTACATGCGAGCGCTGAAAGACGGAGCCTTTGACCACTGCCGCGGGTACATGCGAGCGCTGAAAGACGGAGCCTTTGACCACTGCCGCGGGTACATGCGAGCCCTGAAAGACGGAGCCTTTGACCACTGCCGCGGGTACATGCGAGCGCTGAAAGACGGAGACTTTGACCACTGCCGCGGGTACATGCGAGCGCTGAAAGACGGAGCCTTTGACCACTGCCGCGGGTACATGCGAGCGCTGAAAGACGGAGCCTTTGACCACTGCCGCGGGTACATGCGAGCGCTGAAAGACGGAGCCTTTGACCACTGCCGCGGGTACATGCGAGCGCTGAAAGACGGAGCCTTTGACCACTGCCGCGGGTACATGCGAGCCCTGAAAGACGGAGCCTTTGACCACTGCCGCGGGTACATGCGAGCGCTGAAAGACGGAGCCTTTGACCACTGCCGCGGGTACATGCGAGCGCTGAAAGACGGAGCCTTTGAGCACTGCCGCTTTTACATGCGAGCGCTGAAAGACGGAGCCTTTGACCACGGCCGCGGGTACATGCGAGCCCTGAAAGACGGAGCCTTTGACCACTGCCGCTTGTACATGCGAGCCCTGAAAGACGGAGCCTTTGACCACTGCCGCTTGTACATGCGAGCGCTGAAAGACGGAGCCTTTGACAACTGCCGCGGGTACATGCGAGCGCTGAAAGACGGAGCCTTTGACCACTGCCGCGGGTACATGCGAGCGCTGAAAGACGGAGCCTTTGACCACGGCCGCGGGTACATGCGAGCCCTGAAAGACGGAGCCTTTGACCACTGCCGCTTGTACATGCGGGCCCTGAAAGACGGAGCCTTTGACCACTGCCGCTTGTACATGCGAGCGCTGAAAGACCGAGCCTTTGACAACTGCCGCGGGTACATGCGAGCGCTGAAAGACGGAGCCTTTGACAACTGCCGCGGGTACATGCAAGCGCTGAAAGACGGAGCCTTTGACCACTGCCGCGGGTACATGCCAGCGCTGAAAGACGGAGCCTTTTACCACTGCCGCGGGTACATGCGAGCGCTGAAAGACGGAGCCTTTGACAACTGCCGCGGGTACATGCGAGCGCTGAAAGACGGAGCCTTTGACCACTGCCGCGGGTAGATGCGAGCGCTGAAAGACGGAGCCTTTGACCACTGCCGCGGGTACATGCGAGCGCTGAAAGACGGAGCCTTTGACCACTGCCGCGGGTACATGCGAGCCCTGAAAGACGGAGCCTTTGACCACTGCCGCGGGTACATGCGAGCGCTGAAAGACGGAGCCTTTGACCACTGCCGCGGGTACATGGGAGCGCTGAAAGACGGAGCCTTTGACCACTGCCGCGGGTACATGCGAGCGCTGAAAGACGGAGCCTTTGACCACTGCCGTGGGTACATGCGAGCGCTGAAAGACGGAGCCTTTGACCACTGCCGCGGGTACATGCGAGCGCTGAAAGACGGAGCCTTTGACCACTGCCGCGGGTACATGCGAGCGCTGAAAGACGGAGTCTTTGACCACTGCCGCGGGTACATGCGAGCGCTGAAAGACGGAGCCTTTGACCACTGCCGAGGGTACATGCGAGCGCTGAAAGACGGAGCCTTTGACCACTGCCGCGAGTACATGCGAGCGCTGAAAGACGGAGCCTTTGACCACTGCCGCGGGTACATGCGAGCGCTGAAAGACGGAACCTCTGACCACTGCCGTGGGTACATGCGAGCGCTGAAAGACGGAGCCTTTGACCACTGCCGCGGGTACATGCGAGCGCTGAAAGACGGAGCCTTTGACCACTGCCGTGGGTACATGCGAGCGCTGAAAGACGGATCCTTTGACCACTGCCGCGGGTACATGCGAGCGCTGAAAGACGGAGCCTTTGACCACTGCCGCGGGTAAATGCGAGCGCTGAAAGACGGAGCCTTTGACCACTGCCGCGGGTACATGCGAGCGCTGAAAGACGTCGTTGGCGCGGTCGTAAGCCCGATGGAGTTTATGACGGAGTGAAGGAACACGTTTCAGGAGAAGGGAGAGAAACTTTCTGCCTGCAGCTTTCGGCCAGAGAGACGGCTGAGTTGCTTGCGGCGGAGATGGCCCATGCAAATCGCTGAGTCGAATTAGTTAAGGATGGATCAAGTGACAAAAAGGCACACAGTCACAGGCGATATTGCCTCCGAATGTCCGTTAGACGCGTACCCCTCCCTGCCGCGTTGGTTGAGCTGATCAGAGAAGTAAGAGGGGAGGAAAATGCGACGGGAGGTCAGCGGGAGACGCTCATGGAGTGAGTACTGTTTCAGATCCGCTCCATAAACTTTACCTTTTTTAACCTTTGATCACCCTTATTCAGCTTATTGTTACCTACACCAAAAGTTTTTTACTACTTTCTTGGGCTTATCGTTAAGATTTTATTGTGAATTTTTGAATATATGCAAACAGAAATGGCTCTTAGAAGTAAAGGACGAGAACCGGGGCGTAACCCGAACGGTAATGGAAAGAAGCAAGCTCAACAGCAACGCACTGAGTTAACTTATGAACTGCTTATGGAGGTTTTGGATAGAAAATTTGATGAACAACATCAGGCTTTTCAACAAGATATAAAGGCTTTTCAAGATTATATGGTTAAGACGGATTCAGTAATTAACCAGCAGCAAATGCTTATCGTGTCTTTGCAAGATGAAGCGCGGAAACGAGATTTGACAATTGAAAAATTGCAACAGGATTTAATTTCGACCATTAAACTGGTGGAGACACTTAAAGCCAAGAGTGTCGATTTGGAGAATCGGTCCAGAAGACAGAACTTACGCATACTTGGTCTCCCAGACGGCATAGAAAAAGGCGATCCTTCGAAATACTTTGCTCAATTTTTAAAAGATGCGTTTCCGTCGGTTTTTCCAGAAAACCCCCCGGTACTTGACCGAGCACATAGAATTTGGAGTCGTTCACCGAGTGTGTCAGATAAACCCCCGGTGGTAATCGTCAGATTTCACTATGTTCACGACAAAGAACAACTCATTCGTGAAGCTCGAAGGGCTGGGATGATTAAATTTCATGATTATTGCTTTCGTTTGGTGGAAGATTTTAGTCCAGAAATTATGAAGAAGAGGCTTCTCTTTAAACCTCTGATGTCTGAATGTTATGAGAAAAATCTAAAACCTGCGCTCTTATACCCGGCGAAGCTCAGGATCTCCCCGCCGAACGCTCCGCGTAGAGTATTCTTTTCTACTTTCGAGGCGAAAAAGTATTTGGAAGAGAACTTCCCTACTGATACAGTCACTACTTTCTAATAAATGAGTGATTCTGATCGTGAAAGACGGTTTTCGATTCCTTAAACCAGGGTTAGTCTCTGGCTATTGGTGTAGGTTTATCCTATACTTCATATTTAAGTTAAAGTGTGTTTTCGTTATATTAATCGCTTTGTCTTATACACTTTAACTACTATACTATATTTTTGTCTATTATTTTTGTTCCCTTGAAGGTATATTTTTAACCTTTCGTAGGGAATTTTTTTTAAATATCAAGATAGTGGTTTTTTGTAAAGTATTCTTGGCTTAGTTTAAGATGGCGTTATTGTTTCTTTTTTCGTCTTCTTCTTATAATGCATCGCTTATCATATTTTAAACACTTCTTGATTTGTTTGGGTTATAACCCGATTTATAAACTTTTAGTGATTGTATTTCCTTTTTCTTACAACCCAGCATATTAAGAAGCGTAAATTTTAGTACTGCGATCATAATTCTTAAAGTTGGGGTGTTTTTTTTTAATATATCCTTTAAACACGGAGTTGTCTGCCGCTGATATGGGGGTAGAGTTAGTCTAATTTTTTCCTTTTTCTAGCCATATTTTGGCTTTTTTTCTTTTTCATGTGGGGGTGGGGGTTGGTCTGTTTTCCTTTTTAAATTTTCTCTTATTAATTCGTTTTAGTTTTTTTACTTGGGCTGTTCATGAACTACAAATATGTCTACGATATCGTCACTTCCGGGCCCGCTCCTTATTTTTGTCCCTCTTCCGGGTGCATGAGTTTATAACATGGTTAACCCCTTATATACCAAAGGGATGACTTTAGAAACATGGCTCAAACCATTAACTTTGTGTCTTGGAATACTAATAGATTAAACCATCCGATTAAACGAAAGAAGATTTTCAAAGTATTCCAAAGACTTAATGCACATATCATTTTTGTACAAGAAACTCATGTGAGGAAGGAGGACAAATATCGCTTTTTTAGGTCTTGGCGGGGTCAACAGTATCATTCGAATTCGAATGCCAAAGTTAAGGGAGTTTCAATTTTTATTGACTCCTCTATTGCATTTGTTCAACATGATATCCTTTCGGATCCGAATGGTAGATTTTTGTTAATTACGGGTTTACTCGGTAATAAAAAGGTTGCTATGGTTAATGTTTATGCCCCGAATGTGGATTGTCCTGACTTTTTTAAGTCCTTATTTACTTCTTTACCTAATTTAAATGAATATAAGTTAATAATGGGTGGTGACTTTAATTGTTGTTTAATTCCTTTGATGGACAAATCTACACCTATTCAGACTCTACCCAATAAGTCGGCCACTTGTATTAACTCCTTTTTGACTGATAATGGAGTTTTTGATATTTGGAGATTTCGTCATCCTAATGACAAAGAGTTTTCTTTTTTCTCACATGTTTATCACTCCTATTCGAGAATTGATTATTTTTTTATTGACTCTTGTTTTATTCCATCGGTAATTGGTTGTAATTATGATATTATAGCTATTTCCGACCATGCTCCATTAAAACTTTCTATTAATGTTACGGATACAGCTTTAAGTGCTAGACAATGGCGATTTGACTCTACCTTATTGCAAGAGCCGGACTTTATTAAATTTATGAAGGAACAGATCGATTTCTTCTTTTCAACTAATTCCACGGAGGATATCTCTTGCGGAACACTTTGGGACATTTTTAAAGCGTACATACGTGGACAGATTATCTCTTATTCTGCTGGTCTGAGAAAACGCATTAAGAAGGAAACTCTTTTATTGGTTGATAAAATTAAAGAGATTGACAAGAAATATTCGACTACTCCTAGCATGGAACTTTATAAACAAAGGGTTGAACTTCAAATGGAACATAGTTTATTACTTACATCTCCGATTGAAAATCAATTAATGAAAACCAGATCTGATTTCTATATACATAGTGATAAATCGGGAAAACTGTTAGCTAGTCAGCTGAAGAATGTTTCAGTTAAACGCCAAATCACTAAGGTTCGACAGCAGAATGGGGATTTGACAATTAACCATGATGAGATAAATAAGTCTTTTCAAGACTTTTATACCTCCCTGTATCAATCTGAATTCCCTCAGGATCATAATACCATGTGTGATTTTCTCGGGAAATTGAATTTTCCAAAACTATCATCTGATGATCTTTCAGTAATAGATACTCCGTTTACGGATGCGGAAATTAAAGGGGTTATTTCCTCAATGAATTCTGGGAAAGCACCAGGTCCAGATGGGTACACAGTAGAATTTTTAAAATGTTTTTCTGCTACTCTATCTCCTTGGCTATGCAAGGTTTTTGAAGAAGCAATTAGATTGGGGAATTTGCCACAATCTTTTTATAGAGCTTCAATTTCTTTAATACTGAAGAAAGATAGAGACCCTACTGATTGTGCATCCTATAGACCAATATCTTTATTGAATGTGGATTCTATGATTTTTTCCAAGTTGCTGGCTTCCAGGCTGGAGAAGGTATTACCCCAAATTATTTCGGAAGACCAAACCGGTTTTATTAAAAATCGCTATTCTTTTTTCAATGTTAGGAGATTATTGAATATTGTTTATACTCCTTCACATAATAATTCAGAATGTGTTATTTCATTAGATGCGGAGAAAGCATTTGATAGAGTTGAATGGCCTTACTTATTTTATGTGCTGGAGAAGTTTAATTTCAGTCCGACCTTCATTTCTTGGATTAAGCTGATATATCAAACTCCAGTAGCCTCGGTGTTTACTAATAATCAAAGATCTCCATTTTTTCGTTTATTTCGGGGCACTAGACAAGGTTGTCTTCTTAGTCCATTACTATTTAACATCGCTTTAGAACCTTTGGCAATTGCCATCAGAGAATCACAGGATATTTTGGGTATTAATTGTGGAACAGATATTCATAAGGTATCTTTATATGCAGACGATTTATTATTATTCATCTCTAACCCTGAGAAATCTATTCCAGCAGTCTTATCATTGTTGGCTCAATTTAGTGAGTTTTCTGGGTATAAGTTAAATCTTAATAAGAGTGAATTGTTTCCTTTGAATAGACAGGTCCCAAATTATGGTATTTTACCTTTTAAATTAGCTAATGACTCTTTTACTTATTTAGGGATTAAAATTACCAAAAACCATAAAGAATTATTTAGGTTTAATTTTCTACCCTTAATTGATCAGATTAAAGGTTTGTTTACTAAGTGGTCACCATTATCTTTATCTCTGATAGGTAGGATTAATGCTATTAAGATGGTTATTTTACCTAAATTTTTATATGTTTTTCAAGCGGTACCAATTTTTATTCCGAAATCCTTTTTTACTAATGTTGATTCAAAAATTTCTTCATATATATGGCAGAATAAAAATCCCAGGTTAGGTAAAATATACTTACAGAAGACAAAGAAGGATGGTGGGTTGGCATTACCCAATTTCAGATTTTACTATTGGGCAGTTAATATTAGATATTTGATATGTTGGTTGAAAGAATGGGATGGTCCTTTTGGCCCTCATTGGGTGAGTTCGGAAACCAAATCGGTATCTGCTTATGCTCTGGGTTCTATTTTAGGGACATCTCTCCCTTTTGCTCTTTCTAAATTGCCGAAGCGAATCGACAACCCGATAGTTAAATATACCTTACGTATATGGTTTCAATTTCGGAAATTTTTCGGGTTGACTCAATTCGTGTTAAATAGTCCTATTGTATCTAATTGTTTTTTCCACCCCTCAATTATAGATCAAGCTTTTTTGGCTTGGAAAACTAAGGGATCATTAAGATTTTCCGACTTATTTTTGGACAACTGTTTTATGTCTTTTGAGCAATTAGCTAATAAATATAATTTGCCTAGATTTCATTTTTTTAGATACTTACAGGTTAGGCATTTTTTAAGTACGGTACTTCCTTCGTTCCCAAATTTTCTGTCTTCAGATATTTTGGAGAGTTTGTTTGAATTAAACCCTTTTCAAAAAGGGCTTATATCAAAACTTTATAATATAATTATGAAGATACGTTCAGTGCCCTTTGATAAGACCAAAAATGATTGGGAAAGAGAACTTAATCTTATTATTCCTATTGAGAATTGGGATTGAATTCTTCAATTAGTTAATACATCATCTATATGTATCATTAATACAATTTAAGGTTGTACATAGGGCCCATATGTCCAAGGATAAATTAGCTCATTTTTATTCTCATATAAACCCTATTTGTGACAGATGTCAATCAGAAATCGCATCTTTAACTCATATGTTTTGGTCATGTCCGCTTTTGAAAAAATATTGGAAAGATATTTTTGATATTATTTCGGCGGTACTGAACATTGATTTACAACCCCATCCTATTACCGCAATTTTTGGTTTACCGATGATGGACTTACTTCACTTATCTCCTTCCGCCTGTCGAATGATTGCTTTTCTCACTTTGATGGCTAGAAGATCTATTTTGTTGAATTCGAAGGAAATTAATCCTCCCACGGTATTTCATTGGCTTTCTCAAACTATGTTATGTCTAAATTTAGAAAAAATTAGAAGTGCTGTATTTGATACTTCTATTAAATTTGAAAAGATATGGAGACCATTTATTCAATATTTTCATATGATGTAATGGCCCTGTGCCAGGCTTATCGGTTTTTTCAGCTTTAATCGTATGTATGTTGAGAGGATCGGAGTTGACGTCATTGATGTTTATGTATGCTTGTGAGATACTATGAACAGCCCTTTTTTTTCTCTCTTTTTAAGTTTTTTTAAAGTTTTTTTTCCTTCTTTGTTTTTTTTTCTTGATATTAGATTAGTAGATTAGTTAACTTTCTTAGATAGATTTATTATTTTTTTCTCTCTTTTTTATACTATATATTATGGCATATCTAAACTTACCTTGTTCATATATACACTATCTGGTTTATGTTTTGGGAAACTTACTTATACTGTATTCATTGCTTATGTATTCCTTCATGTGTAATGGGAGTCTATATGTTTGTAATCCCTTATCAATATTTGAATTGTATTTCATTCATAATATTTTCAATATTAATAAAAAGATTGAAAGAGAAAATGCGACGGGTGAGCGGGAGCCTCCGTCAGCAGGGTGTCGACCTCGGTAGTAGCCTCCGTTGCTGAAGAGAACAATGATATATCACAACCGGGGATGTTACAGGAGTTTGTGGCAGATTTGTGAACTGAGATGTCCAGGCTACAATGGGTAGCTGCCGCCACCAGGCATGACAGAGCCGACAGGGAGCCGGACCCACTGATGGGATACACTGAGCAGAGGGACGCTGTTGAACGGGGTCTCTGGAAAAAGCGACCGTTTCAGGAGGGAGTGTAAAGAACGTGAAAACCCTCAGAGATTGAGCCCGCGGTCACTCCGGCAGGAAGGGAAGTCTTCAGAGAGACCCAATGAGGGAACGGCATGGCTTCTCGATAGGGACACATTCCAATCAATATATCAAGAAAAACACTGAAGTGTAAAGTCCTCTTCCTGAAGGCTTAGTGAGGCAAATCTGCAGCTTATCGCTAGGTATCGCGGGTATTTGTGCTATAGACATACTTGACACAGGTTCCCAGGTTACCCCCCTGTGCAGATCGCTCTACAACCGGTATGTGACGTATTGGTGCCACACAGTGTGCAAGAGCCCCAGGGGCCTCAGTACCGATGACCACCCGTACGGTGGATAACATCATTAAAGGTGTCTGCGGACCTGGGGTTATGACAAAACCCAAGGTTGTTTCAGTTTTGATACTTTAATAAAAATGCTCTTTGAACTTTGTTCTTGACATTAGTTTAAGGTGCAGGCAGTATTTTGGAAATGATTCTTGCTCTGGGATGATCTAATATGCATGTGGGGTGTCCGTGGGTTTAGGAGTTCGCACAGATCTGAGGGTGCGCGCAAGTTTAGGGGTGTGTCGGCGGGTATGGGAGATTAAGGGGCCCAGGTCAATTTGAGGCGTGATGACGCTCAAGGTACTTTACTGATAAATACAGTTTGAACTTTGAACATCGTTTCCGTTATTTTGTGAACTGTTTGAAATGATTCCTGATCTGGGATAATCTAATGTGCATTTGGGGGTGTCACTCCTCACTATGATGTGCTGAGGAAGCGTACCCGACCAGGGTCACCAGTTGAAAAGCAACCGATGCCGTGCCGCAACAGCACGTCCGTGCAAAGGGTTTCATTCATAGCCAGGCGGAAATAGTGCAAAAGCGCTTCAAAAGTTGTGAAGGAGGCAAATGAAAACAAATATATATCCGCAAAAAATACAAATATCCAAAGCTTTCTTCATAACAAACTTTGTTCTTTTTTAACCTTCCCATATAACTATCCCCCAAACGTCAAATCCAACCGCCACATCTCCCAGTAAAGGCAGACTGAGGGTTTAAATCTGCCTCCGCCTGGCCGAGAAGGACTGTTGGTCTGGGCGGGGGGAGGTGGGGGTGAGTGTGGATTACGTGACCAGATCATAATAATTATCGTAGATGAAGAAAATGACCTTTTTAAACAGCGTTCTAACATGCTACAGTTTGATTCCACAACAAGTGTCCCACTGATCAGTGTCCACATGCTCAGGAGAATATAAAACAATAATGCCCTCCCACCAGTGGTGTTACCTCTGCAAGGTGTGGGGCGCCTGACCCCACTAACCCGGGTATTGTCACAGGACACCCCAAAAGGTCTCTCCGGTCTCTTGGGGTCGTTCTGCTGTCTGGAAACCGAAGTAACGGTGTGAGTGAAAATAAATCAAACCGTTTGGAATGACTGTGTCCAGAATCGTTATTTTTATCAGTTATCTCTACACGGTCTATTCCCCGGTCTCTGTTTTTCCGAAACTTTATCGTCTCCTTCACTCCTATACTGCATATTCTGCTGTCCTTGTCTCCCTTAGACACCATTCTCTGACACCTATACTGTATAGTTCCCTGTCTTTGTCACACCGACACTGCATCTTCTCCAGTCTCTGTCTCCGCTAAAATGTACAGTCTGTCCTCTCTATCACCCAACACTGTCAAGTCTCCAGACTCTGTAATCTTACAGTGAATTATCCCTGGATTCTGTCACACATAGAGTGTACAGTCTCTCGTTTCTTCACCCCTATACTGTAGTCTCCAGCCGCTGTCACCACTATACCCTATATTCTCCATTCTCTATCACTCCTGTACTCTGTAGTCTTCAGCCTCTATTACCTCTGTACTCTATAGTCTCCAGGCTTTTTCACCCCTATACTGTTTCGTTCCTAGTCTCTGTCACCCCTATACTCTATAATCTCCAGTCTCTGTCACACCTGTAGTGTATCGTCTCCGGTCTCTGTCATCCCTATACTCTATAGTCTCCAGTCTTTGTCACCCCTATAGTGTATAGTCCCTAGTCTCTGTCACCCCTGTAATGTATTGTCTCCAGTCGCTGTCATCCCTATACTGTCCTGTCCCTAGTATCTGTCACCCCTATTCTCTGTTATCTCTAGTTTCTCACCCCTATACTCTATAGTCTCCACTCTCTGACTCCCCTATACTGTATACTTCCTAGTCTCTGTCACCCCTATACTCTTTCATCTCCAGTCTCTGTCACCCCTGTAGTGTATCGTCTCAGGTCTCTGTCACCCCTATACTATAGTCTCCACTCTCTGACTCCCCTATACTGTATACTTCCTTGTCTCTGTCACTCCAGTACTCTATAGACTCCAGTCTCTGTCACCCCTATACTGTACAGTCCCTAGTCTCTGTCAACCCCATAGTGTATCGTCTCCAGTCTGTCTCCCCCAATACTCTATAGTCTCCAGTCTCTGACACCCCTATACTGTATACTCTCCAATCTCTGACTCCCCTATTCTCTATAGTCTCCAGTCTCAGTCACCCCTATTCTCTATAGTCTCCCGTCTCTGTCACCCCTTTTCTCTATAATCTCCAGTCTCTGTCACCCCTATACGGTACAGTCCCTAATCTCTGTCAACCCCATAGTGTATCGTCTCCAGTCGCTGACACCCCTATACTCTATAGTCTCTATTCTCTGACTCCCAGATACTGTATAGTCTCTAGTATCAGTCACCCCTATACTCTATAATCTCCAGTCTCTGTCACCCCTGTAGTGTATAGTCTCCAGTCTCTGTCACCACTATACTGTACAGTCCCTAGTCTCTGTCAACCCCACAGTGTATCGTTCCCAGTCTCTGGGGTTATGGACCTATGTAATGGACCAAAAGCAATGTTGGTGAGTGTTCAGCAGAGGGTTGTCAGGGTGAACTGCTGAACCGTTACGTTAGTAATTTTTGTGAGGGAACGGGCAAATAGGATTGCAGATCCTTGGAGAGCCCATTTGTTGTTTCTTCCCCGTATTGTTGAAGTAATTTTGCTGGATTTACTGGAACCAGCAAACTACTAACATTTGCTCCCCTGGCTGCTGGAATATAGACACATTGACCCGACATGTAAATCACATTGAAATGCATTTGAACTCATTCGAAGTTTAGAATCGAACAGCGTTTCAGCTACAGATTCGATCATATAACGTAACCAGATGTTTGACTACTGCCTTCAGCTCCTCCCTGAATTTTCTCTGTGCCAGAGTGTAGATACACGTGTTGGTGCAGACGGAGAGAAACTGCAACATGAACCCAAACTGTTGCAGGATATACGTCGGGGTGTTCAAATATCTGTCAGTGTAAGAGTAATTCTCAACTTGCCAGTTCATAGTATATACAATAAAGGGGATCAACAACAATATGAAATTGGCTGACAGAGCGAACAACAAAATTATTGACTTTCTCCGGTTCTCCATCTCTGGATCATTCTTTTTCTCTCTGCTGTTCCTGAGCCCCCGTCGAACTCTGTTTGCCGCGATAATATGACTGACTGTGAAAGCGTTAAAAAGTAGAATCAAACCGATCGGCAATAAAGGTGTATTGATCGTGCTAAACAACTGGAAAGCTTTCCACGCTGGTAAAGTAAGGAAATCCATTCCAAAAATGCATCGCCAGGGTATGTTGTCAATGATACGGTAAGGTTCTACCACAAAGTAGAATGGAACACTTTTCGCACAACTTCCTAAACACACAATGGCTATCACAATAGTCGCTGTCCTCTCGGTGCAGTATCGCTCCCGCAGCTTTTGACTGCAGATTGCAATAAAGCGATCGAACGTGAAAGCCACCGTGAGCCAAACAGAACAGTCCATGGTTGTGACACTCAGGACAAGCGTCACGGCGCAAACCGGTGTAATGAGCAAAGGAAGGGCATAAACATAAATATTATTGATCTGATCGATTACAACAGAAATAATAACAACCAGTAAGTCAGCTGCTGCCATTCCCACCAGATAACGGGAGATGCATTTAGAGAGTCCGCAGTTTCCCAGAGACAGGATCACAATCGCCATTAAATTAACTGCAAGGAAGCAAAGAAGAGTTAGGTTCATGCGCAAACACCCAGATCACGTTAACTTGGATTACACGCATAGAAATGTGTTAAATCAGATTGAGTGAATCTCAGAGATCTGATCATATCCCGGGTGTGACAGACTTCAACTCCGAGAGCGGAAATGTTCTTCGTACGGGCTCCGTCACTGTCCTTCGGTTGGATGATAACGACGGACCCGAGTAACAGTTGAGCCGCAACTTTCCAGTTGTCGGCAAGTTATCGGTGAACGGCTTATCGACTCACTCATCCAGACAGCTGAGAATGCTGAAGGTTTTATGTATTGCAGGAATAAAATGGACTCAGGGAGATGACATTTGGAGTGGAGGGGTAGGACGGCTAAATGCGTTTCGATGTACAGGTGGCAAATAAACTTCAATCTTGTACATTGCGACTGAGAAGCAATATAAGGATTTTTGCTCCCTCATGTTGTACGCTGGATGGAAGAAATGAAATAAATTTTTATTTAAATTAAAACTGAGCTTAAGAAGACACGGTAAAAAAAAGAGCTTTTCAGCTTATCGTGGCAATTTCAGAGACATGTCAATAAATAAACAGACAAGAAGTCTTTCTAGTGACATTGAGACGGAGAAAAAAGGAACTGGGTGTTGCCGAAAAACCGGGGTGCTGGCAAAGAGAGCTGCGGCGATGCTGTAGGATTTGTTTTCATTTTAGTGAACATTTGAGATTCTGTCTCGATGTAGAATCAGATTTAGAACAACACGTGATGGTAAAGCTGCAAAGACGAGAAAGGTAAAATGCTGGAACAGTATCAATATTAACACTCAATCAATTGTTAATATTGACAAAGTGATCGGACCTGAGAAAAGAGCAACAATTCCAGGGTAAAATTAAAGAATAAAATAAAATATAAATTTAAGTCTGAACCGGAGGAGGCACCATCTGTAACAAATGCAACAAGAGCAAAACACACACATACAGTCGGAACCAATTCCAGTTATTTACCAGGGATACCAATCGCTGCCAGTACAGGATAGTAAATTCTCGCGATGTAGTAAATTGCTGGATATCCCATTTTCTGTGTGAGTTGGTGATCAGTTGAAAGCAGTCCAACTACTGATCGCTACTGTTGATTGCTTTTGCAAGCTCTTATACAGGTGAGGAAAGTGTCCTCTGACAATTAATCATACCACGTGGTCAGTCACATTAATGACAGTCCATTAAACAAACACTTGAGGTAAGCTATTTATATGAATTGCGTCATCGTGCAATGAAAATCGCTCTCTTGGAAGAATTACAAAATAACAATTATGTTCAATTCTGTTTATTCACACCTTCAAACGAGAACGTTGTACATTATATGTATTCTATGACAATTCTATGACACAGAGTTGGTGCGTTCCACATGAAATAATCCTCAGTCTCAATATCGTTACAAGGTGGACTATCACAGTCAAATAATCAACAATAGTTACAATAGGCGAAGCGCATTATGATTCAGAGGTTACGGAAGGCATTTCGTTTGATTGTTCAATTCAATAATCTTTCCCCGATGCTCACATTTCCTTCTTGCTTTCAGATTGGTTTGGTGCCACAAAAGTGGTCAAACTGCAGGATAAATAACTCAGTAAACAATAGACAATATACAATAGACAGTAGGTGCCCGGGTAGTCCATCCGGCCCTCCTAGCCAGCACCGCCATTCACTGTGACCATGGCTGATCATACACAATCAGTACCCCGTTCCTGCCCTCTCCCCACATCCCTTGACCTCGCTATCTATAAGAGTTCTATCTAACTCTCTCTTGAAAGCATCTAGAGACTTGGCCTCCACTGCCTTCTGGGGCAGAGCATTCCACATATCCACCACTCTCTGGGTAAAAAAGATTTTCCGTTTCTCTATTCTAAATGGCCTACCCCTTATTCTTAAACTGTAGCCTCTAGTTCTGGACTCACCCATCAGAGGGAACATGCTTCCTGCCTCCAGCATGCCAAATCCCTTAATAATCTTATATGTTTCAATCACTCATTCTTCTAAATTCCAGTGTATACAAGCCCAGTCGCTCCAATCTTTCAACATATGACAGTCCCGCCATTCCGGGAATTAACCTTGTGAACTTACGCTGCACTCCCTCAATAGCAAGAATGTCCTTCCTCAAATTTGGAGACAAACTGCACACAATGCTCCAGGTGAGATCTCATCAGGGCCCTGTACAGCTGCAGAATGACCTCTCTACTCCTGTACTCAATTCCTCTTGTTATAAAGGCCGGCATGCCATTGGCGTTCTTCATTGCCTGCTGTACCTGCATGCTTGTTTTCATTGACTGATGTACAAGAACACCTAGATCTCGTTGTACTTTCCCTTTTCCTAACTTGACTCCATTTATATAGTAAACTGTCTTCCTGTTCTTGCCACCAAAGTGGATAACCTCACATTTATCCACATTAAACTGCATCTGCCATACATTCGCCCACTCACCTAGCCTGTCCAAGTCACCATGCGTTCTCATAACATCTTCCTGACATTTCACACTGCCACCCAGATTTGTGTCATCGGCAAATTTGCTAATGTTACTTTTAATCCCTTCATCTATATCATGACTGTATATTGTAAACAGCTGCGGTCCTAGCATCGATCCTTGCGGTCTCCACCTGGTCACAGCCTGCCATTCCGAAAGGGACCCGTTAATCGCTACTCTTTTCTTCCTGTCAGCCAGCCAATTTTCAATCCATGTCAGTACTCTGCCCCAAATACCATGTGCCCTAATTTTCCCCACTAATCTCCTATGTGGGATTTTATCAAAGGCTTTCTGAAAGTCCAGGTACACTACATCCACTGGCTCTCACTTGTCCATTTTCATAGTTACATCCTCAAAAAATTCCAGAAGATTTGTCAAGCATGATTTCCCCTTCATAAATCCATGCCGACTCGGACTGATCCTTTTACTGTTATCCAAATGTGTCGTAATTTCCTCTTTTATAATTGACTCCAGCATCTTTCCCACAACTGACATCAATAAACGATTAGATTAGTTATGCATCTCGAAGTCCACCTCCACATAGAAACATAGAAAAAAACATATAGCACAATACAGGTCTGTGTTCACTCAAACTAATCTCATAAGCCACGCTCCCCAACACAGGAAATATCCTTGGAAA
Source organism: Hemitrygon akajei (assembly GCF_048418815.1). Lineage (NCBI taxonomy): Eukaryota > Metazoa > Chordata > Chondrichthyes > Myliobatiformes > Dasyatidae > Hemitrygon > Hemitrygon akajei. The sequence continues at coordinate 11,256,304 of NW_027331920.1, read as the reverse complement.
TCTCCTCTGCACCTTTTCTATGGTTTCCACGTCCTTCCAGTAGTGAGGCGCCCAGAATTAAGCACAGTACTCCAAGTGGCGTCTGACCAGAGTCCTAAATAGCTGCAACATTACCTCTCGGCTCTTAAACTCAATCCCACGATTGATGAAGGTCAATGTTCTGAATGCCTTCTTAACCACAGAGTCAACCTGCATAACAGCTTTGAGTGTCCTATGGACTCGGACCCCAAGATTCCTCTGATCCTCTATACTGCCAAGAGTCTTACCATTAATGCTATATTCTGCCAACATATTTGTCCTACCAAAATGAACCGCATTACACTTATCTAGGTTGAACTCCATCTGCCAATTCTCAGACCATTTTTGCATCCTATCTATGTTCCGTTGTAACATTTGACAGCTCTCCACGCTATCCACAATACCCCCAACATTGTGTCATCAGCATATTTACTAACCCATCCCTCCACTTCCTTATCCAAGTCATTTATAAAAATCACAAATAGTCGGGTTCCCAGAACAGTTCCCTGAGGCACAGCACTGGTCACCGGTCTCCATGCAGAATATGACCCGACTACAACCCCATTTGCCTTCAGTAGGCATTCCCGTTCTGGTTCCACAAGGCAATGCCTCATTACTTTCTCCTTAAGCCTTGCATGGGGTACCTTATCAAATGCCTTGCGAAAATCAATATACTGTACATCTACGGCACTACCTTCATCAATGTGTTTAGTCATATCAACAAAAAAATTCAATCTGGCTCGTAAGGCATGACTTGTCGTTGACAAAGCCATGCTGACTATAATCATATTATGCCTCTCCAAATATTCATAAATCCTGCCTCTCTGGATCTTCTGCATCAACTTACCAACCACTGAAGTAAGGCTCACACTCATATGATTTCCTGGGCCATCGCTACTCCCTTTCATGAATAAAGGAATACCATCCGCAACCCTCCAATCCTCCGGAACCTCTCCAGTCCTCTTTGATGATGCAAATATCATTGCCAGAGGGTCAGCAATCTCCTCCCTCTCTTCCCACAGTAGCCTGGGTCACAGCCCGTCCCGTCCAACCCGGTCACTCATCCAACTTGATGCTTTCCAGAAGCTACAGCACATCCTCTTCCTTAATATCTAAATTGTCAAGCTTTTCAGTTCACTGCAAAGCATCTCGATAATCGCCAAGTTCCTTTTCCGTGGTGAATACTGAAGCAAAGTATTCATTAAGTACCTTCGCTATTTCCTTCGGTTCCATACACACTTTTCCACTGTCACGCTAGATCGGTCCTATTCTCTCACGTCTGATCCTCTTGCTCTTCACATACTTGCAGAATGCCTTCGGTTTTTCCTTAATCCTCTCCGCCAATACCTTCTCATGGCCCCTTCTGGCTCTCCTAATTTTATTTTTAAGCTCCTTCCTGCTAGTCTTATAATCTTCTGGATTCCTATCATTACCTAGTTTTTTGAATCTTTTGTAAGTCCTTCTTTTCGTCTGGACTAGATTTCCAGCAGCCTTTGTACACCACGGATCTTGTACTCCACCATCTGTTCCACGTCTCACTGGAACGTACCTACTCAGAACCCCACGCAAATATCCCCAGAACATTTGTCACATTTCCTCCGTACGTTTCCCTGAGAACATCTGTTTCCAGTTTATGCTTCCAAGGTCTAATTTATGTTTCCAAGATCCAATTTATGATTCCAAACTGATATGGGGGTTGTGGGGTCATCTCTAATTAATGTACGGAGTTTGTTTCACAAAACTATCTCTTTTTTAATACATTTGTTATTAAATTTTTAAGAGAATTACATAAAATGAATAGAATAATAGAATAGTGAAAAATTAATATTAGCCCTCCCCCTCCCCTTAACCCTTCGCCCCTTAAGATCCCTATCTAAAAAAATAGAAAAAAAGAAAAAAGAAAGAAAGAAAGAAGAAAGAAAAAAAAAGAAAGAAAGAAGGATTGCCTGGATATCGGAGGATCCCCGCATGCTCCATGGAGTTCAAAGTAACTTTACTATATATCTTTATTTTTTCCCCCAAATAACTAATAATTTTATCTTCAAAGGACCTATATATTTAATCCTATCTTTTGTAGATAGGGGTGCCAAATTTTCAAAGATATATCATATTCATTTCTTAAATTATAAGTAATTTTTTCAAGTGGGATACAGCTATATATTTCATTATTCCAACGGTCCATAGTTAAATCTGAATCTGATTTCCAAGTAACTGCAATAGCTTTTTTGGCTACTGCCAATGCAATTTTTATAATTTTTTTTCTGATATTTATCCAATTTAGGTTTCGGTATTATCCCTCCAATATCGCCTAATAAAAATAATATTGGTCTATGTGGGAGTTGTCTTCCAATAAAAGTCTTTCAATTTGTTCCAGTAAAAGTCTTAAATTTATCCAAAAAGTTTGAATTTTAAAACAAGAGCAAGTGGAGTTGTGCTGCCTTTAGGGCAGTTATTTAGTTTATAATATTTTCGCTTAGTAATTTGTTACCATTTTTTAGTTAAAGTTAGGATTGTTTAAGTCAATTTATTTGTCGGTAATACATCGCGTCTGCGATGACGTCACATCCGGGTTCGCCGCGTCTTGTGGGAAAATACCGGTTTGGGATAAACGCAAGGGTGGGGGTCGCTCACATGTGGCGCCACAGCGCTGGTTAAGTTTTCTCTACGCACCAAAGACACAGTGAAAGCAACGCTGTAAGTCATTAGATAATCGATATGTTGAGTTAAAATGTTAACGCCGATTCTGTTAAAAGTAACGACGGTCGATAAGGTTTATGTTTTCGTTAGTTAAAGAGTCGGGATAGTTTGTATTCAAGTGTATTTAAAGCAGTCAATGGAGCAGCTAGATTCTGACTGTATGCTGCACTTTAATGTAATGTAGTTATTGTAGTTTTACCTTTGCAAGTATTCACAATGTAAATGTGATATTTAGAAGGAAACAAACACTGTACCAATCTTGTATTGTTTTATCAACAGTTTTCACCATACGTTAATGTGAAGAGTGAACAGTTAATGGTTAATCTTACTGCGACCTTGTTTTCATTGACTACGGTTTAACTCGACGTTTAGTTCGGCGTTACGTTACACCCGAGCGAGAGCGTTACAGTGAAAAAGCGGCATTATCAGGTGTTTCAAGTGCAGCGATGTCAACTCGGTCCAGCATCAAGCCGTCGCCAAAGTCGTTGCCATCCTGCGACAGGTGCAGTAGGGCATCAAGTAAGGCCACCCAAGCAAGAGCTAAAGCAGAACTCGCCGATGTGCGAGCATTCTTTGCCAAACAAGAATTAGAAGTAAAAATGAAAGCGGCTGCCAGAGAAGCCGAAAACCAGAAGGAAGAGGCTGCCAGAGAAGCCGAAAACCAGAAGGAAGAGGCTGCCAGAGAAGCCGAAAACCAGAAGGAAGAGGCTGCCAGAGAAGCCGAAAACGAGTTGGAAAGAAAAAGGGTAGAGGCAGAGTTGGAAGTGCTGAAACTAGAACGAGAAGCAGCTGCTGCCAGGGTGGAAGCAGAGTTAATAGAAGATGCTGAAGAAATGCATGATCCGGTTGACAGAAAATCTACTTCAGAAAAGATCAGGTTGGAACGCACAAGAGACTATGTCCAATCTCAAATAAGCTGGAAGACTCGATCTTCCGCTCCACACTCATTTGATAATGTCCCACTTCATGAGGAATCTCAGAGAGGCCCGACCGCATCACATCCATCCGAGGAAATAAATTTACGAGTGCAACTCCGCGAAAAATCCAGGAATGAAAGGGCTCACGACAAGTACTTCTCGACACCAAACTTACCAGATTTGGGGAGAAGAGTGGCAAAGACCGAGTCCAGAACAGCAAATTCCATAACAGATGTACGCCCTCAGTCGTGTACCCGCAGCCATGTTTCCTCAGCCCGCATGCCACTTGCAGTCGAACCCGTAGCACGGTATTTAGCACAACGGGATCTCGTCACTTCAGGACTATACCAGCTCGATGATAAACCTGATAATTACCGTGCATGGCACCACATTCACCAACGCTATCGACGGAGTCCAGCTCAGAGCAACCCAGAAGTTGGATCTTATGGCAAAATTGCTGGGAAAAAGAATCATGCGAACAGGTGAGACGCATACGTTCAGTGTACATCAACAAACCCGAGCTAGCATTGAAGAAAGCATAGGAGAGACTTCAGGAGGGCTATGGGGCCCCCGAAATTATTGAAGCGGCGCTATGCCAACGTTTGGGAAATTTTCCTAAGGTGTCAGCCAAGGACCACACGAAGCTAAGAGAATTCGATGATTTACTCATGGAGATTCAAGGTGCCAAAGAAGATGGCTACTCAGCTGGTCTAGTATACGTAGACACTCCAACCGGGATTAGACAAATCGTGGACAAACTTCCATTTGGGCTGCAGGACAGGTGGTTGTCCGTTGCCTCAGATTACAAGGAAGATCACAGAGGTCGATTTCCTCCCTTCGAGTATTTCACTAGGTTTGTGTGCAAGGAGGCGAAGAAGCGAAATGCTCCTAGCCTCATAGGTCCAGGAAGCAGTACAATTTACACCAAGCCAGATAAATCCTCTCCGAATAATTTCAACATTATTAAGCCAGTCTCAGCGCTTAAGACTGAAGTCTTTACAACTAACAACGACCCTAGCAAGAATTGTCCATTGCATAACAAACTCCACCCCCTCAAAAGATGCAGAACGTTTAGGGAAAAACCCCTTGAAGAGAGGAAGGCCCTTCTCAAGGAGAAAAGAATATGTTTTAAATGCTGTTCCTCAACCTCTCACCTTGCTAGAGAGTGTACTATCGCCGTGAAGTGCCCGGAATGTAATAGCACTAATCACGATGGGGCCATGCATCCCGGCCTGTTACAGCAAAACGACAAAGCTCCACCACCCCCACAACAGGACGGCGGGGAGAGAGAAGCTCACTCCAGGACAACTGTTGTCAGCTCGAGCTGTACAGAAGTTTGCAGTCAAGCTCAGGCAAGCCGTTCTTGTTCAAAGATCTGTCTCACTAAGGTGTACCCTAAGGGAGCCAAAGACAAGGCCATCAAAGCCTACGTAATTCTGGATGATCAAAGCAATCGCTCGCTAGTCAGTCCAGAGTTGTTTAACTTGTTCAACATTGAGAGAGAGCAGTTCCCCTACTACCTTAGAACTTGCTCAGGCAACATGAAAACTTACGGAAGGAAGGCTGAAGGCTTCCAGATCGAGTCCCTGGATGGTAAAGTCCTATTCTGTCTCCCTCCACTCTCAGAGTGCAATGAAATCTTGAATAACCGCACTGAGATCCCGACGCCAAGTGCAGTGCTACACCAGCCACATCTCCACCACATCGCCAAACACATCCCAGAGCTGGATCCAGAAGCAGAAATACTCCTGCTATTAGGGAGGGACGTTCTCCGGGTACACAAGGTTCGGCAGCAGGTCAATGGACCACACGACGCCCCCTTTGCGCAACGCCTGGATCTGGGCTGGGTGGTGATAGGAGAGGTGTGTCTCGGCAACGTACACAAACCAACAGTTAACACACTCAAGACCAATGTGCTAGAGAGTGGCCGCCATTCAATTTTTCAACCCTGCACAAGTTTCATGCGTATCAAGGAAGCTCGGCAAGGCTTTAACAAATGTAAAGTAACCGACAAGACGCTGGGTCAGTCAGTCTTCGCTCAAACTGAGCATGATAATAAACTTGCTCCGTCAGCTCAAGACGTCATTTTCTTAGAAATAATGGACACCGAGGTCTTCAGAGATGAAGCAAATAGTGGGTCGCCCCACTACCTTTCAGAGAACCACGCCAGTGCTTGCCAAACAACAAAGAGCAGGCAGTCAAGCGGTTCACGTCCTTGCAAAAAGCCATGAAAAGGAAACCTGAGATGCAGCAAAGCATCCGATCGACCCACGAGGTACTGTGCACACTAATGGCAGAGGTCACAGCCATTATATATGCACGACCACTCCTACCCGTGTCTTCAGACCCGGAAAAACCCTTCATACTCTCGCCATCAATGCTCCTTACGCAGAAGGCAGGAGCTGCCCCTCCACCAGGGGACTTCTCCGATAAGGATTTGTACACAAAGCAATGGAGACAGGTCCAGGCCCTGGCAAATCGATTCTGGTCTCGTTGGAGACAGGAATATCTACCTTTTTTGCAACACAGACAAATGTGGACAGAACCCCGCAGGAACCTTCAAGCTGGAGATTTAGTCCTGCTCAGGGACAGGCAAATCGCCCGCAACTGGCCAGAATCACTGCCACATTCCCTAGTAGGGATGGACATGTCAGGAAAGTCGAGTTGAAAACTACCGACCAAGGCGATGTGAAAATTTACCAAAGGCCAGTTACAGAAGTCATTCTACTTCTACCTAACGACTGATTTAGAGACTGAAGTTTGTATTATGTTCATTGTGACCTTACGAAGGTCAAGCGGGGAGTGTGCTGCCTTTATGGCAGTTGCTTAGTTTATAATATTTTCGCTTAGTAATTCGTTTGTTAGCATTTTTTAGTTAAAGTTAGGATTGTTTAAGTAAATTCATTTGTCTGTAATATATCGCGGCTGCGATGACGTCACATCTGGTTTCGCCGCGTCTTGTGGGAAAATACCGGTTTGGGATAAACGCAAGAGTGGGGGGCGCTCACATGTGGCGCCACAGCGCGAGCAGTTTGTTCTCTACGCACCAAAGACACAGTGAAAGCAACGCTGTAAGTCATGAGATAATCGATATGTTGAATTAAAATGTTAACGCCGATTCTGTTAAAAGTAACGACGGTCGATAAGGTTTATGTTTTCGTTATTTAAAGAGTCGGGATAGTTTGTGTTGAAGTGTATTTAAAGCAGTCAATGGAGCAGGTAGATTCTGACTGTATGCTGCACTTTAATGTAATGTAGTTATTGTAGTTTTACCTTTGCAAGTATTCACGATGTAAGTGTGATATTTAGAAGGAAACAAACACTGTACCAATCTTGTATTGTTTTATCAACAGTTTTCACCATACGTTAATGTGAAGAGTGAACAGTTAATGGTTAATCTTACTGCGACCTTGTTTTCATTGACTACGGTTTAACTCGACGTTTAGTTCGGGTTCGTTACACCCGAGTGAGAACGTTACAGTAGGTGACTCAATACAGTTTCACAAGCTACTATGCCATAATTTACTTCCATATTCTGTGTCTGACAAATGGTGCATATGTACAGTGGAAGCACCTTTAGCTCATAAGACACCTCGGAAGGTTCAATCACCATTGTTGGGACAAACTAACTCCCACAAATGGTCTAAATATAAATTCGTCAGTTTATTCTGAATCTGTCACAGCGAGGATTGCACCTGCTTGACGTAATTGGTTTGTAAGTAAATTAAAAATCTTTTCTTTTAAATCTGTTGAAATCTGTCTCCGTGGAGTCGCTAAATGATATTAAAAACCTTAGGCATGTGTGATCTCAACTTCTCATTCCGAGAGATCGCCTGTAGCACAGGAGGACAAACCACTGGACAGAGAAAATGTCTGCAATGTTGGATAGGTACTTGAGTGTCGGGAAAATATTGTCCGTGTTCATTGCGGTCATTGGAGTTCCTGGTGAGTGAGCAGAGCAATTCATGTTTGCTATTTCTGTCAAGGCTCTGGATCAGGGATCCAATCGCAGACTCAGTACAGCGCACACAGTGATATATACTGAGTCACAAATCCCGAGGTACAAACAAAGTTAGAGTCAAAATTCAGGTGAAGATCAAAACATCCAGAGAAATCCAAACACCAGAATCGGGAAACAGGCAGAGTCGATATTCAGACGGACAGGGTACAGATACGAATGCTGGAAACGCTCAGGAAAATTCACTGGCACAATCTGGCAACAAACCGGTGAAAGCACCGGACTGAAGTACACTGAGCAATAAACAGAGCGGCAGGTGATAGGTGGAGCACAATGAGACACAGGTGGCAGCAATACAGGTAATAATGAGAAACAGATGAGAGACGGAGTACTCAGTAACACGGGGGCTGGAGTAGAGCAGGAGCGGGGACAGGAACACATGGCAATGCTAAACCACTGACTGACAGCTGGAGGAAACACACAAAAAGACAGAGTTCAACATGGATGTATTGGCAGTACCCCAGACCCCGCACACACACACTACGGACGCCTCCTGGCGTCACGGCAGGTAGAGCTGGGTGCTGGCGATGAAAGTTCCTGAAAGTCCCTGATGAGAGAGGGCTCCAGGGTGTAACGGGCGGGGTCTCAGCACCGCCCCTCAGGTCCGTACCCCTCCCAGTCCCGGTACTTCAGTCCACACCCCAGGCGACAAACTGTGAACACCTCTGACCCATCGATAAGCAGTGGAGCGGGGGGGGGGGGGGGTGGGGGAATATGACACATGGGTAGCTCATGGTACACTTTATGCTGGACATATGGAAGTTGAGGTGAATGCGGCGGAGAGTGGAGGGGAGGTTGAGACGTACGGCAGCAGGACTGTGACTTTAGCAGTGGGAAAGGGGCCGATGAAGCGGTGGACGAGTTTCTGGGAATCCACCTTGCGGGGGAGGACTCGGGTTGAAAGCCACACACGCTGTCCCTGGCGGTAATGTGGGGCCTTGGAGCGCGGGGGTCAGCTGGACGCTTGGTCCTAGCAGAAGCACGGAGAAGGGCAGAGGGAGTGCGCCTCCACGTCCGCTGAAGACGGCGGATGAATGCCTCTGCAGATGGAACGCCAACCTACTCCTCCTGGGCAGGAAACAGTGGAGGGTGGTAGCCGAGGAAGCACTCGAATGGGGACAGCTGAGGATGGATAAGAGTTTATGGCGGATTCGGCTCAAGGTAGCTGCTGACTCCACGCGGTTGGGTTCTGGGAGACCAGACACCGCAATACAGTCTCCAGCTGTGGGTTGGCCCACTCGTTCCGGCCATTGGTCTGTGGGTGGAATCCTGAAGACAGACTCACTGAGGCACCAGGAAGAATACAGAATGCCCTCCAGAAGATGGATGGGAATTGACAGCCCCTGTCTGACGTAACTTCTACAGGCAAATCATGTAATTTAAAGACATGCAGTACTAGTAATTTGATGTTCGCTTGGCAGAGGGGAGTTTATGTTAAGGAATGGAGTGTACTGACTTGGAGAAACGATCAACTACTGTGAGAATGGCTGATTTACCATCTGATGGGGGAAGACCGGTGAGAAAATCCAGGGCAATGTGGGACCAGGGAATCCTGGAGAGGGACAGGGGTTGTAACAGACCAGCGGCTAACCGGTTATTCCTGTCTTGAGCACAGGCGGAGCAGGCTGAGACGAAGGTGCGGATGTCATCTCCCATGGAGGGCCAGCAGAACCGCCGACAGATGAAGGCCTGAGTACGCTTGGTTCCAGGGTGACAGGATAACCGGGAGGAATGATCCCACTGCAATACCTGTGAGCGGACAGAGCTGGGAACATAAACACGGTCAGTGCGGCATTGACTAGGGGCAGCCTCGCTCTGCTGAACTGCTTGCACAATGGATTCAATGTCCCATTGCACTGCACCCACGGACAGTGAGCAGGGAGGAAAACATCGGGGACCTCGGTGGTTTCAGAAGAGGGAAATCTTCGGGAGAGGGCATCAGGTTTTCAATTATTGGAACCGGGGCGGAAGGACAGAGTAAAATTGAATCTTGAGAAAAACAGGGACCAACGAGCTTGACGGGAGTTGAGACGCTTGGCAGTTCGGATATATTCTAGATTCCTGTGATCAGTCCAGACAAGGAATTGCGCCTTTGCTTCCTCCAGCCAATGTCTCCACTCCTCCAGAGCTAGCTTCACATCAGCTGCTCCCGGATCGCGAGATCACAATTCCGCTCAGTGGGTGTGAGGCGGTGAGTGAAGGAGGCGCAGGGCTGGACCTTCTCATCCGTGTCCGAGCGCTGAGAGAGAACAGCTCCTACGTCAATGTCAGACGCATCCACCTCCACAATGAACTGCCGGCCGGTGTCGGGTTGAATCAGGATGGGGGCAGAGGTGAAACGTTCCCTCAGGGCAGAGAATGCTTTTTCGGCAGCAGGGGACCAGGAGAATCTGACAGCCGATGAGGTAAGAGCAGTGAGTGTCGCAGCCAGTAGACTATAATTTCTGATGAAGCAGCGATAGAAGTTTGCAAAGCCCAAGAAGCGTTGCAACTCCCGACGAGCGGAGGGTCTGGGCCATTCGACCACCGCCTTGTCCTTCTGTTGGTCCATCTGAGTGGAACCGGCTGAAACTATATACTCCAGGAACGAGACTGTATTGCGATGAAACTCACATTTCTCAACCTTCAAAACGATTTGGCTCTCCAGAAGGTGCTGGAGAAATCTGCGGACGTGACCTGTGTGTTCGGCAAGGGACTTGGAACAAATCAAAACGTCGTCGAGATACACAAAAACGAATTGGTTCAGCATGTCCCTGAGAATATCATTCACCAGGGCTTGGAAGACGGCCAGACAGAGCGGCATGCTCAGCTACTCGTAACGGCCTGAGCCGGTGTTGAAGGCCGTCTGCCACTCGTCGCCTTCACGGAGCGGACAAGATGGAAGACGTTACGGAGATCAAGACTGGTGAAAACTGAGGCTCCTTGTGGTAGTTCAGATGCCGAGGTCTTGAGCGGAAGAGGGTAACGGTTCTAAACAGTGACTTCATTCAGTCCCCGGTAATCAATGCATGGACGCGAGGAGCCGTCCTTCTTTTCAACAAGACAAAATCCGGCACCAGCCGGGGAGGCAGACGGCCGGATGAGGCCTCCAGCCAGAGACTCTTGAATATACTTATTCATGGCTTTAGGTGAAAATACAAGACTGAAATACACTGAGCAATAAACAGAGCGGCAGGTGATAGGTGGAGCACAATGAGACACAGGTGGCAACAATACAGGTAATAATGAGAAACAGATGAGGGACGGAGTACTCAGTAATACAGGGGCCCGAGTAGAGCAGGAACACATGGCAATACAAAACCACAGACTGACAGCTAGGGGGAAACACACAAAAAGACAAGTTCAACTGGAGGTACTGACATGTATATAAATAACCTGGATGAAGATGCATATAGGTGGGTTAGTAACTTAGCCAGGATTTGTGGAGCTTTGGATTAGTGTAGAAGATTTGCAAAGAATGCAACATGTTGTAGATCGGTTGCAGATAAGGGTTGAGAAATGGCAGATGGAGGTTAACTACGTAAAATAGAAGGAGACAATACACCTTTAAAGACAAGATCCTTTTCAGTGCTACTGAGCAGAGAGATCTTGGGATGGAAAGCCATTACTTTTTGCTAGTGGCTATGCAGATCGATGAGGTAGTTAAGAAGGCTCATGGAATGCTTGTTTTCACCATATGAGGCATTGAGGTCAAAAGTCAGGAGATTAAGCTGCAACATTTTAAAACTCTGGCTCGGCCACATCTGGAGTATTTCACACAGTTCTGGTCATCCCACTATAGGAAGGATGCTGATATTAGGGAGAGGGTGCAGAGGAGATTTACCAGGACGCTGCCTGGTTTAGAGGGCATGTGCTATCATTAAAGTCTGGATAAACTTGTGTTGTTTCTTCTAGAGAGTTGCAGAGTGATGGAAGATCCGTTAGAGGTTTATAAGATTATGAGAGGCATAGATAGCGTGGACAGAGTCTATCTATTTCCCGAGGTTGAAAAGGTTAATACCATCGGGCAGGCATTGACGGTGAGATCGGGTCGGCTCAATTGGCATGTGAAGGCAGTTATTTTACTCAGTGAGTCATAGATGCCTGGAGTGCTCTGCCTGGTTTTAGTGGTTGAGGAAAATATAATAGAGGTTTTGAACAGACATTTTGGGTGGGTACAGTGTAGGTAGGAAGGATTGATATTTGTGTGCTTTTATTTTGCTTTTTAGTTGGCATGTCACAGCACTGAGGACCGAATATCCTATTCCATGTGTCCAGTAATGCAAAAAACATTTTGTCTATTCCTACATCCTCACCACAAAGTAATAGCAATGTTGTGATTATGCGGGCAGTGGGAAATCATGCCTCTAGCGCTTCTTGATTTCGTCACAGAGATTCAGTGTCAATCAAACCCGACTCTTTCCTCTGGCAGACAGCTTCATTAACTCGGTTCAATATTTGCCTTTACTGGGGTCTTCCTCCTCCTAACACAAATGTTAAGGTCTATGGTTGTTAATATGCTATGCTGATGGGGTTGCCACTTGTGATTGATGTGGGGGTGATGTTGGATTGTAGTGAATGACTGCTGGGTTAGTGTCTATTGGGATCTATAGGAGGGAGGGCCGGTGATATTAAGGGGAGGGTTGGTAAATGGAAATGCAGCCCTCCCCATGGGAAGAGAGGGGCGTGGAACGGTCCTGGTGTTAACTAAGCTTGTTCGTGGGGCTGTGGCCAGGCATAGTCGAGGTGCGGTCCGGCCTGGTTGTGTTGTGGACCCTTAGCCTTCAGGAATAGTTTTAAGGGTACGTTTGTGGATGTCTATATGGGGCTGGAGGAAAGAGCGTGTTGGAGTTCAGTGTCGGAAGATATCTGTGGCTGTGGCAGATAGGGTTGTGTAGCCACTTTAATCTGGCCCGTGCCTTTCACTAACCTCGTCGAATATCACTTGGCTTAATTAACCAGTGTACACTGTACTGGCTAGGTTTTATGGGATTTGTAGGTCTGTGATTACTCGGGAGTGGGAAGATCATCTCTCTTGTGCTTTTTGATCACTTCACTCGAAATTCACTAACATGCAACCCTGCCATTTTGCTCTGACACACGCCTTCTTTAAATTGGACCAACACTTGCCTTTATTGGGATATTCTTCCGCCTTAACAATTTTTTTTATAAATTATGGTCATGCCTATGCTAAGGTGATGGGGTTTCGACTTATGATGGATATGGGGTGATGATGGATTGTAAGGAATGAGCCCTGTGGTGTGGGTTAGGGTTTATAGGATTTGTAGGAGGAGAGTAGGCATTAGGGTTGTGAGATGGAGATGCAGGCCTCCCCATTGGGAGAGAGAGGAGAATGGGACATGGTGTTAAATGTGTTCGTTTGTGATGCTAAGGTTAGTCAGGGAGCAGTAGGTGTAATGGGATGTTAGGATTACGTTAAAGGGTAGGGTTGGGCGATCTATATGTGTGTCTGTGGTTGATAGGGATGTGGAGCCACATTAATCTCCCCCTTTCATTCACCTGGTCCAGCACCACTTGGGTTCTATAACCGGAAGTTCATGGGGACACACCATCAGTAATGTAACCTGGAGTCTTTGTGTCTTTCAGGTTTTTAATCACTAAACACCCTTGGGCAGGCGACCCGGCCAGAACTGATCGCCCGGCTTGTGTTACTCCCGTGGACCAAGGTAATAAAGACAATGTCTGTTCGAGGTTTCACATATCTTAGACCTCTTTATGAGTTTCCTTTTTACCGTATGGGGAGTGGAATGTTTTGAGGTCTAGTTATTAGGCGTAATTTCAAAGTGAGATGTAACTTCCCTGGTTTAAATTTACACTGGTTTTTATTTTGCACCGGAGTGGGTGGGTTGGCATTGGTTAAATTAACAGAGTTTACTGGCGATTCAGTGCCTCTCCACCCTGTCACATTGAGCTTAGTGGTGAATAGTTTTGTGAGCTCCCAAATTGGGTTTAACTATTTGGTTCCCTATCGTTTCCTGGTATCACGTCTTTTTGATTGGTATTTCGTGAGCCGGGCGATGAAAAGCGTGCCTCTGTTTGTATCGGTTGTGATTATGCTGGCAGTGGGAAAAGCATCCCGATTGTCCTTCTTGATCTCTTCTCTCGAGATTCCGTGTCACACAACCCTGCCACTTTGCTCTGGCCCATGCATTAGACTTATTCAGATGAGGATTTAGGGACCGGGATGAGGATTTAGAGTTCCGATTATGATTTAGAGTCAGAGATGCATAGTGTTTCGGGTCTGATTAGCGTTCAGGGACGGGGATATGGGAGGATAGAGGTCCGATTACGTCTATGGTCAGTACGTGGGAAGTCAGAGATCATATTAGCGTTTTCAGACATGGTTGTGGTGGGTTAGAGTTCAGGTTAGGGTTTAGGGACAGGTATGTGAGGTATTAGAGGTTAGATTAGATTCGAGTTTATGTTAAATGATGTGGGGTTTCCGAGGTCACATTAAACTTTCGGGACAGTGATTTGGGAATTTAGAGCTCTGATTCGGGTTTCGGGTCAGGGATGTGGAGAACTTGAGGTGAGTCTGGCGTTTACGGACATGGTTATCTTGGGCTGGAAGTCAGTTTAGGGTTTAGGGACAAGTCTGTGGCGTGTTGGTGGTCAGATTAGATGAGGGGTTAGTTTCAGTGAGGTAGGGTGCTGGAGGTCAGTTTAAAGTTCAGGGAGACTGATGAGGGATTTAGAGTTCAAGTCAGGATTTTCGGAGAGAGATGTTGGAATTTAGTGATCATAGGGTTAGGATGAGGGATAGGTTTGTTAAGGGGTTGGAGATCCGACTGGGTTTAGTGACAAGGATGTGTGTGTGAGTTGTTCAGATTAGGGTAGTGAGACAGAGATCTGTGGAGAGAGAGGTCAGAATGGGTTTCGGGGACAAATGTCTTGGTGGAGTTTGACGTCACTTTAGGGTTTTGGGGGCCGAGATATGGGAAGGTAAAGTTCAGATTATGATTTACGGTCAGGGATGCGCCGTGTTACAAGTCAAGTTAAGAATTAGGGACAGTGTTGTGGGAAGTTGGAGGTCAGATTAGAGTTTGCGGGCTGAGGATGTGTCGAAGTTTTACCATTTTCCATAGATGACATATACCGAAATGTCCAAGTTTTACCATTTTGCATAGATGATGCCTGACCTGCTGAGTTCCTCCAGCATCTTGTTCATCGCCTATCCGACGGTTGATAACCTTAATCGTTTCCATCTAGTTGCCTCTCATTCTCATAAATTTCAGGCCTGGCCAACCTCTCCCTATAACACAGACCAGCTTGTCCTGGCAACATCTGCGTGAGCTCTCTCTCTCTGTCTCTGTCTCTGTCTCTCTCTCTCTCTGTCTCTCTCCCTCTCACACACACACACACACACAAACAAACACACAACTTTCTCGTTCTCCCAGTCTCCCATTTCACAGCTCCCAAGCATGCAGCTCACTCACCCAATCTCTTACGTATGCAAGCACTTTCCTATTTCCCTCCATCCTCTTAAGGTCCACACCCCGGCTGCTCCCAATGCCCCTGTTAATTGGACAGTTGCCTGGGAATAACAGCTTGGAGACTAGACGGTGAATGAGAAGATCTGGAGCCCGGACTGGATTCAATGACCTGCATCTGGGTTGCGCTCTTTAATTAGCTTCATTAATCAACTGGTGCACCGAGGTGATCGGGTATTTCACCGCGCTGATCACCTGCTCCCTGAATTTCGACTGAGTCACCGCGTAAATAAATGTGTTCGTGCACAAGCTGAAATTCCTCAGCAAAACGCCGACCTCATGAAATATCCATTCGGAATCATTGAAATTGAAACCAATAGTTTTGACCTGATAATATATGAAATTTACAACCAGTGTCATCCACAGGAGGATGAAGCTGCCGGAGAGGGTGAAGAGTAAAACCACAGACCTCCTCCTGCTCTCCATCTCCGGGTCACTGCGGTTCTCTCCCTTGCTCTGACCCTTCAGTCCCTTACGGACCCGACTGGCCACTAAAATGTGCCTGACTGTCAGAGCGTTGAGGAGCAGGATCGCAGCGAAAGGGAGGAACGGAGTTAAAACTGTATCGAGCCAGTCATATCCCACCCACCAGGGGTCAGTGAAATAGTTTGTCCTTGTGTTTACAGAGCCACGGTTCATTGTTGTTGATTACTCTGAGTTTCCAGATGAAGTACCGAGGGACGTTGTTCAGACAGGACAGCGCACCGGTTGTTGTTAGAACGACAGACGCGCTTCTTCCCGTGCAAAATTTTGTTTTCAGCTTCTGGTATCAAATGGCGACAAACTGGTCAAAGTTGAAAGTGACGGTGAACCAGACAGAACAGTGTGTGACTGCGAACCTCAGTACCTCGATAGCACTGACACGGGGGTGATGTTCAGAAACCTCGACATCATATAATATTCTTTATTCGTAGATCCGCCGCCGCCATGGCCATCAGGTAGCGAGTGTTGCAGGAAGAGAGGACACACTTTTCCCGGGACAGGATCAGAATCGCCACAAAGTTCACTGAAGAGGGAAGGAAGGGGGGTGAAGAAGAGGGAGAGGGGAGAGCAGAGAGAGAGAGAGAGAGGAAGGAGAGAGAGAGAGAGAGAGAGGAGAGAGAGAGAGAGAGAGATGAGAGAGAGAGAGAGAGAGAGAGAGGAGAGAGAGAGAGAGAGAGAGAGAGAGCAGACAATGGACATTACTGAACAAATACTCTAGTCATTAATCCAGCATCAGTTTCAGCTGAAGATCGAGAGTGGGAAAACGGTGGCTGAGATAAGACGATGTGTGGCTAATCACAGGGGTTAAAAAGAGCTGCATGACTGACAAGCCTCGGTGCGAATCACGATTGCGGCCACTGATGGTGCCGGTTTCGCTGATTTATCTGTGCTCGACCAGGCCTCTGGGAAACTCTGCGTTTGAGGGGGCTGAGGTAGGATCCGGAGAAACACTACGCACACCGATTACCGGAGGGACTCATCAGTCCAAAAAGCATTTCTGGATTTCAACCGATACAGAATGTTTCAGGGCAAGACCCTTCTTCATCAACTTAGTAACCAGAGGCTGCGGGGCTCCAATAATAGAGAAATTGCACAGGGCAGTTCAATTCGGTAGCAACCGATATCAGGTCCGTGGACACTGGCTCAGACCCAATTATTGCCCAGCAGGCAGTAGAATCCAACTGTGAGAGACACCACAGGGAGTCGGGAAACACAGGACCAGGTGTTCAATCTGATCAATAACTCAGAAACGGTGAACTTCACTGTATAAAACCCTTCTAATCTCATCTTCGGGGAAAACTGCCTTTCAGCAGCACCGGTCCAAATCACGATTACGTCCCATCAAAACCCTTCAGTCACACCTTCCCGGGGAGCTGCCAGTCCGTAGCACTGGGACTACTCCAGAAAAGGTGCAAGAACAACAGTCAAGTCGAGTTAGAGGGGATACAGGCTGAGTATCGTTGCTAATTAAATATGAAAAATCTGAATGTTCAAGTAACAGGATCAATATCACTGACGGATATTTCTGAAGTAATCATCCATTTGGAAGTTTGTAAAATAATCATAAATAGGTTCCCACCTGTTAATACACGGAAATACTAAATACGAATTGCTCCACTAACTCACCAGGAACTGCAATGACAGTAATGGACACGTACAAAATTTCCTCCACACTCGAGTACCGATACAACATTGCAGACATTTTCTCTGCCCAGTGATCTCTCCTCCTGTGTTGCAGGCGATGTCTTGGAATGGAATGTTGGGGCAGCATATGCGTCGGGTATTTAATACCATTTAGCAACACCACAGGGACTAATTTCAAGAAGGTTTAGTAATAAAGATTTTAAAAATTATTTACAAACCAGTTACGTCGGACAAGTGCAATCGGCGTTGTGATAGATTGTTATTAATTTAGTGAATTAATTTTGCACCATTTGTGGGAGTTGGCTTGCCCCAACAAAGGTGTCTAAACATTCCGAGGCCTTATCAATTAAATGTACTTCCACTGTAAATATGTACTTCAAAGGTACAATTTGTCAGGCACAGAATATTGAAGCAAATTATGTCGTTGTAGCTTGTGAAATTGCAATGAATCACCTATTGTTACCATTATCCTCAAGAGTATAAACTCATGATTCAGTTTCTGTTTGGGGGTTGCTAACGAGAGAGTCTCCAAAAACAGTTCTGTTTGTAATGATGAATAAACACTTTCATATCCACTGAACTCTCCAGTTCTTCACTGACCTACTCCCATTTGGGTGCTCGTCCAGAACGCAGCCCGAACCCGACGGCCCGGCCTTCAAACTCGGCCGTCTGCTGGGTGATGAGTATGTTTTCATCATATCACCCGTATGTGTCAAAGAACACGGCAGAGAGCTGCAGAGCCGGATAAGAAAGTGCAGGTGTGTGTGTGTGTGTGTGTGTGTGTGTGTGTGTGTGTGTGTGTGTGTGTGTGTGTGTGTGTGTGTGTGTGTGTGTGTGTGTGTGTGTGTGTGTGTGTGTGTGTGTGTGTGTGTGTGTGTGTGTGTGTGTGTCTGTGTGTGTGTGTTTTCCTTTCAAATATTAAAATAAATTTATAGGCTTAATAGGCTTCGGCGTGAACAGGCAGAGGCGAGGGTAGGTTCCAGCAAGCTTTGTTTTGTTTATTTGGAGTAAAGAGAATGCCAGGCAGGATGTTGCAATGTTCCTCTTGCAGGATGTGGGAAATCAGGGAGACCTCCGGTGCCCCTGACAACGACACCAGCAGGAAGTGCATCCAGCTGCAGCTCTTAACAAACTGCGTTAGGGAACTGGAGCAGGAGCTGGATGACATCCGGATCATTCGGGAGAATGAGAAGTTTATAGATAGTAGCTGCAGGGAGGCAGTTACGCCAAAGCAGCAGCGCACAGATAATTGGGTTACGTCAGGCGAGGGGAGAGGGCAGGCAGAGCAGGGCTCCCTTGTGACCATTCCCCTGAACAACAAGTATACCGAAATTGTAACTGTTGGGGAGGGGGGGTTAATGAATTACCTGGGATAAGCTGCGGAAGCCGAATCTCTGGTACTGAATCTAGTTCTGCAGTGCAGAAGAGAGAGAGAGGAAGAAGAGGAGAGCGGTAGTGATAGGGGACTCGATAGTTAGACGTCCATACAGGAGGTTCTGTGGTCGTGACAGAGACGCCTTTGATGTCTCCTGGGTGCCAGGGTCAGGGATGTCTCTGATCGCGTGCACAGCATTCTGAAATGGGAGGGTGAGCAGCCAGATGTCACGGTACACATCGGTACAAATGACGTAGTAAGAAAGAGTGAGCAGGTCCTGAAGAGTGAGTATAGAGAGCTTGGTAGGATGATAAAAAGCAGGACCTCGAGGGTAGTAATCTCAGGATTGCTACCTGTGCCACGTGCCAGTGAGGGTAAGAATAGGTTGCTCTGGAGTATGAACATGTGGCTGAGGAACTGGTGCAAGGGGCAGGGTTTCAGATTTCAGGATCATTGGACCTCTTCTGGGGCAGGTGGGACCTGTATAAAACAGACGGGTTGCACCTGAACAACAGGGAGACCAATGTCCTTGCAGGGAGGTTGGTTAGTGCTATTGGGGGTGGGGGGGGGTGGGGTTAAACTAGATTTGCAGGGGGATGGGAACCAGAGTGCCACAGTTGATAGTGGAGCGAGGGTGAAAATAAATGATGTTAAAGGTTCATGCAAAGTCACAAATAGAAGGGTTGGGTGTGGTGGTAATAATCATCTGAGGTGTGTCTGTTTCAATGAGAGGAGTAACGTGGGGAAGGCTGGCGAGCTGAGGGCATGGATTGACACGTGGAATTATAGCATTGTAGCCATTAGAGAAACTTGGCTACAAGTTGGGTAGGACTGACAGTTTAATATTCCAGGGTTCCGATGTTTCAGACGTGAAAGAAGGAAAGGGATGAAGGGTGGGTGGGGGGTAGGTGGCATTGCTAGTCAGGGAAATTGTTACAGCAGTGCTCAGGCAGGACAGATTAGAGGGTTTGTCTACTGAGGCCATATGGATGGAGCTGAGAAGCAGGAAAGGTATGACCACATTACTGGGGTTGTATTACAGATCATCCAATAGTCAGAACTGGAGGAGCAAATCTGCAGACAGATAGCAGACAACTGCAGGAAACATGAAGTTGTAATAGCAGGAGATTTTAATTTTCCACGTATTGATTGGGACTCCCATACTGTTAAAGGTCTAAACGGGTTAGAGTTTGTAAGATGTGTTCAGGAACGTTTTCTAGGGCAATAAAAAGAGGTACCGACTAGAGAGAATGCAATAGTAGATCTCCTATTAGGAAACGAGTTAGGACAGGTGACGGAAGTGTGTGTAGGGGTACACATTGGTTCCAGTGATCATAACACCATTAGTTTCAATTTGATCATGGATAAAGTTAGAGCTGGTCCTTGGGTTGAGGTTCTAAACTGGAAAAAGGCCAAATTTGAAGAAATGAAAAAGGATCTTAAAAACGTGGATTGGGGCAGGTTCTTCTCTGGCAAGGATGACGCTGGTAAGTGGGAGGCCTTCAAAGGAGAAATTTTGAGAGTGCAGAGTTTGTATGTTCCTGTCAGGATGAAAGGCAAAGTGATTAAAAATAAACAACCTTGGTTTCTCGAGGGATATTGGAACTCTGATAAAGAAGAAGAGAGAGATATATGACATATATAGGAAACAGGGAGCAAATAAGGTACTTGAGGAGTATAAAAAGTGCAAAAAATACTTAAGAAATAAATCAAGAGGGCTAAAAGAAGACATGAGGTTGCTTTGGCAGTCAAGGTAATTCAAAGAGCTTCTACAGGTATATTAATAGCAAAAGGACAGTAAGGGATAAAATTGGTCCTCTTGAGTATCAGAGTGGTCGGCTATGTATGGAACCAAAATAAATGGGGGAGATCTTAAATGTTTTTTTTCGCGTCTGTATTTACTAATGAAACTGGCATGGAGTCAATGGAAATAAGGCAAACAAGGTCATGAAACCTATACAGATTGAAGAGGAGGAGGTGCTTGCTATCTTGAGGCACATCAGAGTAGATAAATCCCCAGGACCTGACAAGGTATTCACTCGGACCTTGAAGGAGACTAGTGTTAAAATTGCAGTGGCCCTAGCAGATATATTTAATATGACGGTATCTACGGGTGAGGTTCCAGAGAATTAGAGGATAGCTGATGTTGTTCTGTTGTTTAAAAAAGGCTGTAAAAGTAATCCAGGAAATTATGTTTGATGTCGGTATTAGGTAAATTATTGGAAGGAGTACCAGGAGATAGGTTCTACAAGTATTTATATACGCGGGGACTTATTAGGGAGAGTCAACGCGGCTTTGTGCGTGCTAGGTCATGTTTAACAAATCTACTAGAGTTTTTCGAGGAGGTTACAAGGAAAGTGGTGAAGGGAAGGCAGTGGATGTTGTCTACATGGACTTCAGTAAGGCCATTGACAAGGGCCCGCATGGGAGGTTAGTTAGGAAGATTCAGTCGCTAGGTATACATGGTGAGGTAGTAAATTGGATTAGACATTGGCTCAATGGAAGAAGCCAGAGAGTGGTAGTGGAGGATTGCTTCTCTGAGTGGAGGTTTGTGACTAGTGGTGTGCCACAGGGATCAGTGCTGGGTCCATTGTTATTTGTCATCTATATCAATGATCTGGATGATAATGTGGTAAATTGGATCAGCAAATTTGCTGATGATACAAAGATTGGAGGTGTAGTGGACAGTGAGGAAGGTTTTCAAAGCTTGCAGATGGATTTGGACCAGCTGGAAAAATGGGCTGAAAAAAGGCAGATGGAGTTTAATACAGACAACTGTGAGATCTTGCACTTTGGAAGGAAAAAAAAACCAAGGTAGAACATACAAGGTAAATGGTAGGGCACTGAGGAGTGCAGTAGAACAGAGGGATCTGGGAATACAGATACAAAAATCCCTAAAAGTGGCGTCACAGGTAGATAGGGTAGTAAAGAGAGCTTTTGGTACATTGTCCTTTATAAATCAAAGTATTGAGTATAAGAGTTGGAATGTTATGGTGAGGTTGTATAAGGCATTGGTGAGGCCGAATTTGGAGTATTGTATGCAGTTTTGGTCACCGAATTACAGGAAGGATATTAATAAGGTTGAAAGAGTGCAGAGAAGGCTTACAAGGATGTTGCCGGGACTTGAGAAACTGAGTTACAGAGAAAGGTTGAATAGGCTAGGACATTCTTCCCTGGAGCGTAGAAGAATGAGGGGAGACTGTATAGAGGTATATAAAATTATGATGGGTATAGATAGAGTGAATGCAAGTAAACTTTTTTCCACTGAGGCTGCGGAAGAAGGGAAAAACAGAGGACATGAGTTAAGGGTGAAGGGGGAAAAGATTAAAGGAACATTAGGGTGGGCTTCTTCACACAGAGAGTGGTGGGAGTGTGGAACGAGCTGCCAGATGGAGTGGTAAGTGCGGGCTCACTTTTAACATTTAAGAAAAATTTGGACAGGTACATGGATGGGAGATGTACGGAGAGATATGGGCCAGGTGTAGGTCAGTGGGCTAGGCAGAAAAATGGTTCGGCAGAGCCAGGAAGTGACAAAAGGCCTGTTTCTGTGCTGTGATGTTTTATGGTTCTATGGTTTAACACGAAGCCCTATGACTGATCTGAAGCACCGAAGCGACCAGATATTTCAACGCTCTGATCAGCTGCTCCCTGAATTTCGACTGAGTCACCGCGTAAATAAATGTGTTCGTGCAGCAGCTAAAATTCTTCAGCAAAACACCGACGTAGTAAAAGATCCATTCAGAATCATTGAAATCGAATCCTAAGATCTGATAATATATGACATTTACAACGTTCGTCATCCACAGGAGGATGAAGCTGCCGGAGAGGGTGAAGAGTAAAATCACAGACCTCCTCCTGCTCTCCATCTCCGGGTCACTGCGGTTCTCCCCCTTGCTCTGACCCTTCAGCCCCTTACGGACCCGACTGGCCACTAAAATGTGCCTGACTGTCAGAGCGTTGAGCAGCAGGATCACAGCGAAAGGGAGGGACGGAGTTAAAACCGTATTGAGCCAGTCATATCCCACCCACCCGCGGTGAGTGAGATAATTGTCCACGTGTTTACAGAACCACGGTACATTGTCGATGATCATCCAGGGTTCCCTTGTGAAGTATTGTGGAACGTTTTTCAGACTGAACAGTACGCCGGTTGTTGTCAGAACCACAGTCGCAGTTTTATCCGTGCAATATTTTGTTTTCAGCTTCTGGCAGCAAATGGCGACAAACCGGTCAAAGGTGAAAGTGACGGTGAACCAGACAGAACAGTGTGTGGCTGTGAACATCAGTACATCGATAACACTGCACACAGGGGTGATGTCCAGAAAACTCCACCGGAAGTAAAATGTTCTGATTCGATTCAAAATTACGTTGGTGACAACGGCCAATAAATCGGCCCCTGCCATGGCCACCAGGTAGCGAGTGCTGCAGATAGAGAGTCCGCACTTTCCCCGGGACAAGATCACCATCGCCACTAAATTCACTGGAGAGAGAGAGAGGGACAGAGAGAAAGAGAACAGACACTGGGCATCACTGAACATATATTCTGCGGGAATTAACAGCGGATCTGGTTTCATGTAAAGATCAGGAGTGCTCGCTGTCTATGACATCAGACACGGGTTACACTGTCTCTGACCTGCTTTCCTCAGAATGGGGATAAGTCGATGCGTGAACAATGGTCGGCGATAAAAACGAGCTGGAGGAACAACAACGATCATGCCGTTTCCAGTCGCTAATGGGGCCGGTTTCACTGATTGACCAGGCCTCTGGAAACTCAGCATTTGATGCGGCCGAGAACGGACACAGACAGGAGCAACGCACATAAAATACTGGAGGGACTCAGCTGTTCAGGCTGCATCCGTGGAATTGTACAAACTGTTCTTTCGGGCCAGATCCTTATTGAGGGCGAAGCAGTGCACGGATTTACGACGGGTCTCAGAGGGGAAGCAGGAACAACTTGGCAACCTGAGGCTGAGCGGCTCCGTACAGGGCAGATCAATAACACACGTTAGCAGATTGGTGCAGCTGGTCGGTCCCAATATTTGACCAACAGACAGTGGAATCCGACTGTGAGAGTCTACACAGGCAGACGTGAAGCACGGGACCAGGGATTCTCTCTGATCAATAACTCAGAAACACTGAGTTTTACAATGTAAACCCCTCCCAGTCACCCGTTCCTGGAAAGCTGCCTGTCCCCAGTACTGGAACAGATCTGGACAAATTCCCATTAAAACCCTCCCAGTCACTCCTTCCTGGAAAGCTGCCTTTCCCCAGCACTGGAACAGATCCGGACAAATACCCATTAAACCCCTCCCAGTCACCCCTTCCTGGAGAGCTGCCTGTCCCCAGTACTGAAACAGATGTGGACAAATACCCATTAAAACCCTCCCAGTCACCCCTTCGCGGAGAGCTGCATCCATGACATTCAACAAGCCGCCGTTTCGGATCGAGACCCTTCACCAGGACGAGGTGGACCCCGATTGACGACGGGTCTCAGGGGGAAAGCAGGAACAAGTTAGCGACCTGAGACTGAGTGGTTCCTTTAATGGATTAAATCTACAGCGCAGTTCAGTCCGACAATGCACAGCACCAGGTCCGCGGACATTGGTGCAGTTGATCAGACCCAGTTATTGACCAACAGACTGTGACAGACTTCAGAGGGAGACATAAAACCGCAGGACAAGGGGTACCCTCTGATCAATAACTGAGAACCAGTTTACTTTGAAATGTAAACTGTTCCCAGGCGCACCTTCCCAGCGAGCTGCCTGTCCCCAACACGGGAAAAATCTCGACAAATTCCCATGAACACCCTCCCAATCACACCTTCTTGGAGAGCTGCCTGCCCCCAACGCTGGGACAACTCTGGAGAAAGTCCCATTTAAATCCTCCCAGACTCACCCTTCCGGTGAGCTGCTTGTTCCCCGCCCTGGAACAACTCCGGACAAGGTCCCATTGAAATCCTCCCAGACACACCCTTCCGGAGAGCTGCTTGTTCCCCGCCCTGGAACAACTCCGGACAAGGTCCCATTGAAATCCTCCCAGACACACCCTTCCGGAGAGCTGCTTGTTCCCCGCCCTGGAACAACTCCGGACAACTTCCCATTTAAATCCTCCCAGACACAACCTTCCGGAGAGCTGCTTGTTCCCCGCCCTGGGACAACTCCGGACAAGGTCCCATTGAAATCCTCCCAGACACACCCTTCCGGTGAGCTGCTTGTTCCCCGCCCTGGAACAACTCCGGACAAGGTCCCATTTAAATCCTCCCAGACACACCCTTCCGGAGAGATGCTTGTTCCCCGCCCTGGAACAACTCTGGAGAAGGTCCCATTTAAATCCTCCCAGACACACCCTTCCGGAGAGCTGCTTGTTCCCCGCCCTGGAACAACTCCGGACAAGGTCCCATTGAAATCCTCCCAGACACACCCTTCCGGTGAGCTGCTTGTTCCCCGCCCTGGGACAACTCCGGACAAGGTCCCATTGAAATCCTCCCAGACACACTCTTCCGGTGAGCTGCTTGTTCCCGGCCCTGGAGAAACTCCAGACAAGGTCCCATTCAAGGCAATACAAACATTAGAGTCGGTCCCATGAGTTAGGGAAGAGACAGAAATTTAGTTCCGCTTGTCATGAACTATGAACAATATCAGAGTGTTGAACTGACAGGACCGATATCTCTGACGGATATTTTTGCAATAATCATCAAGATGGAAGCTTGTCAAATGATGATAAACAGCTTCACGCCAGTTAGCACAAAGTAATAGCAAATATGAATTATTCTGCTCACTCACCGGGAACTCCAACGACAGCAATCAACACGTACAATATTCTTTCCACACTCTTGTACCTATCCAACATTTCAGCCATTTTCTCTGTCCAGGGATGTGTCCCTTTGTGCTCCCGGCGATCTCTCGGAATGAACTGTTGAGGCAGCACATGCCTGGGGTTTTAAATACAATTCAGCGGCTCCACGGGGACTGATTTCAAAAGATTTAAAAATAAACGTGTTTAAATTATTTACAAACCGATTACGTCAGACAGGTGTAATCCCTGCGGTGTCAGAATGTGATGAAATTAATGATTTAATATTTAGAACATTTGTGGGAGATAGCCTGTCCCAAAAACTTTGATTGAACCTTCTGAGACGTTTTATCAATTAAATGTGCTTCCAATGTAAAGATGCACTTCAAGGGAACTATTTGTCAGACATGGAATATTGAAGTAAATTATGTCATTGTAGCTTGTGAAATTGTATTGAATCACCTACTGTTATCATTCTCTTCAAGAGTATAAGCTCTCGATGTAGTTTGTGTTCCGGACTCAACCGAGAAGGACCCAAGAAAATGTACGTTTGTGATGATGAATAAACACTTCAATATCCAAGAAACCCAAAAACCTCTCAGTGACTCAGTGGTAGAGGCAGGTTCGGTATTGTCATTTAAATAAAAATTGGATAAGTATATGGAGAGGAAAGGAATGGAGGGTTATGGGCAGAGTGCGGGTCAGTGGGACTAGGTGAGTACGGACTAGAAGGGCCGACATGGCCTGTTTCTGTGCTGTAATTGTTATATGGTTATATGACTCAGTCACAGGCAGAATATTCCAGGACCATTCTTAATTCCAGCACATGGCCATCAGATTCAGTGGTCTAGTGAGGGTGGTGAGTATGCTCTAAACATATCACCCCGGATGTGTCAAAGAACAGGAGAGCGAGACAGGCGGTGAAGAAAGTGCAAGTGTGTGTGTCTGTGTGTTTGTCTGCGGGTTTGTCTGTCTCTGTGTGTCTGTTTGTTTGCGTGTCCGTATTCCCCTCTGATGAAACGTGAAATTACCTCTTTTATCTAAAATATAATCCAAACACTCGATTACCATATATTCCACAAGTTTACATAAATGAGACGTTAATGACATTGGCCTACCACAAGGAGGATCAGACGGGGAGATCCAGGTTTTAGAATAATTACGACAACAACCATTTTTCATGAGGAAAGTGGATGGCCAAACATCTAAATATGATATAAAAAGTTTATATTTTCACAAAAGAAAATTACATACATACCTGTTGAATCACGAATTTCTGCTACGTGTGTCACACATTTTATTCCCATTCACAACTCTATACTCTGCCCCTTTCCTTATAAAACTGGCAACACCACCCCTCTACCAACTAACCTGTCAAGCCTAACGAAAATATAATCCTGCACAGGAATGAAAACTTAAAATGTGCAGGTTTCCTGAACAGATATAACATGGGAAGAATCTGGCAAATCAGAAAAAAACTCCTTAAAGTCTTGACCATTATAAGTTCCAGAATTTAATTGCAATATATTAATCCTATTATTTATGCTCCCAAGTAGACTAGGATACCGATACACCACTCAACAAAACTTCATTTACAGCTTCCCACAAAACACCAGTTACACCAAGATACCTTTCTGCAGCTGTAACAATAATTTTAATTTCCACCGTAGGATGAGATGTCTGAGCAATTTTCTCCACCCACTGTAAGCCTCAGTCTTCGAGTGCCATTATTAAGAATAAAAGGGCACAGGCCGTGGTGTGGAAGGCGGTGATTTTCTGGATCTTATATGGAGATAATATTGGAAGGGATATTACAGTTGGAGAGGTTTGGGATATGATTTAGAAAATGGGGGGATTTGTGGGGATCATAATATTCCAGTGTTGATTAATGAGGGCAAAATGATTGTTACTGAAACAGGGAAGGTTGTGTTACTGGCTGGGTCATTTGCTGAGATTCATAATCAGGATAATTGAAGTGAAGAAGTTAAACAATATTTTTCAGTGAATACCCTGAAGTCAGCTGTAGCAATGGTTGCGTCACATATGGAGAGATTTCTTTGTGTGAATTTAAGAAGTCTATTAACAATGCAGGCCAGGTGTCCCCGGGAAAGGTAATTGTAATTGTAATTGTAATAATTGTATATATTGTATATTTATGTATAATAAATGTAATTGTAATTGTATATAATTCTCTTTTGTGAAAATCTTAAATGTTTGAATCGTGCTTCGAAGTTAGGCCATCTACTTTCCTCATGAAAAATAGCAGCAGTAGTGCCTATTCTAAAACCTGGGAGATCCCCGTCTGATCCTTCGAGTTAAGGGCCGATATCGTGAATGTCTCATTTATGTAAACTGATGGAATGTATGGTAATCAAGTGCTTGAGTTGTATTTTGGAAAGTGTGGTGATATAGTGTTTTATTAGAGTGGATTTTGGAAGGATAAAATGACAGTAGAATCAGTTTTAGGTTTGGAAGATGATATTAGGAAAACACAAATAAAGATGCTGTAATAGCAGTATTTTTTGATACGGAAAAGGAATGTGATGTGTTATGGAAGAAAGGACTTTTGATTAAATTATGGAAATTAGGAGTGAGGGGAGATTGTATAATTTTTCTGAGTTCTTTTTTTATTTGGACAAACTGTGCAAGTACTGTTCGGCATGTTATGTTTGTGTTTCTATGAGATAGAGAATGGGATCCCACAAGGCAGAATTTGTAGCCCTTCATTACTTAATATTACGATTACTGATAATTTCTCTGAGATAGGAAAATGGGATACCCTGGGTAAATGACAATATGCAGATAATATAGCTTTATAGATTAGAGGTAGTAATTGCTATTTACTACCAAATTGTTTCTAATTGCAATTAGAAATATTCCTGCTTCCGCTCAACGTATGATAGCTTTCTCAGCTTTATTGGCTAGGAGAGCTATTTTGTTGTACTGGAAGGATCAAAATCCACCTGTTTTTTTTTAAGCTCTCCTCCATTATGTCGTGTTTAATTTTGGAGAAAATTAGAAGTCGGATGTTTGATACATCTTTTAAATTTGAGCAAACCTGGCGATCTTTCATTCAATATTTTCACATGATTTGAATTTTCTTCTTTTTTTACTTTTTTAGTAATCTTTTTTTTCGTCTCCGTGGTTTCAGATTTGACCAGAAGGATTTCCCCCTTTTTTTGTAATTATATCCTAAAATGGTCAGCCCAGTCTTTTTTTGTTGTTTTAGGTCAGTTTAATGTTTTTTCTCACTCTCATAATAGAAACTTTGAGTCTTTTTTATGAATTGTTCAGAGGAATTGTGGTTCCTTTTATATATTAGCTGAATATTATACATGATTTTGACAGTGTATATTCCTTTCATTGTTTGTATTCATATTGAAATATGTCTTTGATATATCTTCTCCTCTGATTTGCCTTTATCCTTTTTTTAAAAAAACAATTAAAAAAAAGATTGAAAATGAAAATGGTAGCACCTATCAGTAAAATAACTGGTAAATGTAAAGGAGCATTAAATTTCTTCTGACATCTATGTGGGTATACTTGGGTGCAACATGAAAATCTTTGTTGACCAATTATATTTGTTTAATTTGATCTGTTCTTGATTATTTCTGCGTGGCTTATGGATCAGCTTCATCTTCAAATTAAAAATGTTTGTATGTGTTACAATCACAGCCTTTAAGATTGTGTTCTGCTGCAGTAATGTCGTCTCCTGTTTTGGCTTTACTGATTGCAATGGGACAACTGCCCTCACAGTAACAGAGGTTGAGGTTGATCTTAACATGTTGGATTACTTTCAGAAGGCAAGGAAATTATCATCCTGTTAAAGGTGTGCTGGAGGACGGTTGGGGACATCACAAGAAGAGTGTTTTAAGTTTTGGGTGGCTGGGTTCTTATCACACTGGGAATATGGGTGGAGCAGGTTAAGACCTACATGTATCTGGGAGTACAGTTAGACGAGAAGCTAGACTGGACTGCCAACACAGATGCCTTGTGCAGGAAGGCACAGAGTCGACTGTACTTCCTTAGAAGGTTGGCGTCATTCAATATCTGTAGTGAGATGCTGAAGATGTTCTATAGGTCAGTTGTGGAGAGCGCCCTCTTCTTTGTGCTGGCGTGTTGGGGAGGAAGCATTAAGAAGAGGGACGCCTCACGTCTTAATAAGCTGGTAAGGAAGGCGGGCTCTGTCGTGGGCAAAGTACTGGAGAGTATAACATCGGTAGCTGCGCGAAGGGCGCTGAGTAGGCTACGATCAATTATGGAAAACCCTGAACATCCTCTACATAGCACCATCCAGAGACAGAGAAGCAGTTTCAGCGACAGGTTGCTCTCGATGCAATGCTTCTCAGACAGGATGAAGAGGTCAATACTCCCCAATGCCATTAGGCTTTACAATTCAACCGCCAGGAGTAAGATATATTAAAGTGCCGGGGTTGATTGTATTTAATGTATTTAAGTAAACTACTTAAGAACTTTTTAAAAGCTATTATTAATGCTTTTTGAGAGAGTGATTTAGATGCATAGATGCATATCATATTTTTACTGAGTTAAGTATTGTATGTAATTAGTTTTGCTACAACGAGTGTATGGGACATTGGAAAAAATGTTGAATTTCCCCATGGGGATGAATAAAGTATCTATCTATCTATCTATCTATCTATCTATCTCTCTATCTATCTATCTATCTATCTATCTATCTATCTATCTATCTATCTATCTATCTATCTATCTATCTATCTATCTATCTATCTATCTATCTATCTATCTATCTATCTATTTGATGATACCATATGTCCTACTGTAGCTTTCTCTGTAACCCCACCTTGTTTTTTCCAATGACTTCAGTTGATTTTAGGTTACACGATCGGATTAGATTCTGCCTGAGAGTCTGTTGGTTCATCAGTATATTAATGAAAGTTATTATCATACAGTAATCATTTTTATAGATGAATCAGAATATAATTTAACTGGGGATGGTTGGTGTGGCTGTTTTGATGTGCCTGAACTGCAGGTAAATGATAAAGAAATGACTTACAGCCAATTATCAGCATAGAAAGCAGGATTCTTTGCGAACAGTGTAGGTTTACAGTGGGTGAAGGAAATTGGTCCTTATAATTTGCTCAGAATACATTTCGGTTTTGATGAGTCTTAAACAGGTAATTCTGGCAGTAGTTCAGATTATCTGTTGGAAACTCGTCAAACGGTATTTCACATATAAAGTTTGATTTATATGTCTGCACATCACACTGTTGAGGGAAACGATGAGGTTGACTGTTTAGCAACAAAAGCTGTTAAATTTAAGCTGTGTATAGACCTTCCACTTAGCAAATCAGAAGCTAAGGGGTTGGTAATGTTAAGAATTAGAGGCTTATGGCAAGACTTGTAGGATAATGGACATAAAGACAGGCATCTTTACAGAATACATAAACCTGTTCGGTTTATAGAAGTGCCTTAAACAAGGGAAGGAATGATATTGACACGACTTAGAAATGCCCACAGCATGCTTAATTATGCCTTGTATCTAATTGGAAAACGTCATTCTGTGTCGTGTACATTTTGGCATTATGAAACTGTCGAAACACATACATCCTGGGACCTATGCTCGGATGCTGTTTGTGGATTTCAGTTCGGCGTTTAACACCATCGTCCCTCATACCCTCTGCTCCACATTGTCTCACCTTACTGTGCCGCCTGACCTCTGCGATTGGATTTACAGCTTCCTGACCAACAGAACTCCGCAAGTAAGGATGGGACAGGTCACCTCGGATATTCGAATCACCAACACCGGCGCCCCCCAGGGGTGTGTCCTCTCTCCACTGCTGTTCTCCCTCTACACCAATGACTGCACCTCCTCCAACCCCTATGTGAAGCTTTTGAAGTTTGCAGACGACACTACCGTCATCGGACTCATCCAGAATAGTGATGAGTCTGCATATCGACAGCAGGTGGACCAACTGGCGCTCTGGTGCAGTCGGAACAATCTGGAGCTGAACACGCTCAGGACAAAGGAGATGATAGTGGATTTCAAGAGACAGCCCTCCGGTATGTCTCCCCTCACAGTCCTCAGCAGCCCTGTGTCCACCGTGGAGAACTTCAGGTTCCTGGGAACCACCATCTCTCAGGATCTGAAGTGGGAGCAGAACATCAGCTCCATCCTGAAGAAGGCCCAGCATCGGATGTATTTCCTGCGGCTCTTGAGGAAATACGGTCTGCCTCAGGAATTGCTGCTGCAGTTCTACACTGCAGTCATTGAGTCTGTCCTGTGCACCTCCATCATTGTGTGGTTTGGAGCCGCCACCAAGCAAGATAGAACCAGACTATAGCGCACAGTGAGTACTGCCGAGCGCATCATTGGTGCCTCCCTGCCCTCTATTGTGGACCTGTACTCTTCCAGGTTGAAGAAGAGGGCGGGGAACATCATAAAGGACTCCTCCCATCCTGCGCACGGACTGTTTGATCTGCTTCCTTCTGGTAGGCTCTTCAGATTCCTCCAGACTAAGACTAATAGGCACTGGAGAAGTTTTTTTCCCTACTGCGGTCACTTTGCTGAACGGTTAACTGCCGGTTAACTGTCGGCTAACTATTACTTGGATTGCACTACCTGTATATATAATCTATATTTTCATTTATATTTATCATTATTATTGTTATGAGCAGAGAGACAACATCTGCCGAAAGTAAATTCCTTGTATGTGCATAGGTACTTGGCGATTAAAGTCTGATTCTGATTCTGATTCTGATTCTGATTTCAATGTAAAATGTATAAGGCTGAAGAAAAATCAAATGCAGTCTTCAGTACAATCTTTGGGAGGGTAGATAGTTTTCAGATAGAAACTTTATTAAATTATGGGACTGACTTTAAATTAATTCACAGTTTGAGCTGGAAAAGTCATGTCATATTTGCAGTGTCATAATTGCATTGGTGGTTTTCAATGTGCAAGAGGATTGGGAAAATCAGACGTTGTCAGATCACAAGAAGGCATTTGTTGAATGCCTATGAAACGGCTTTTTAGAGCAGCTTGTGTTTGGGCCTATTCAGGGAAAGGCTATCTTAGATTGGGTGTTGTGTAGTAACCCTGATTTTATTCGGGAGCTTACAGTAAAGGAACCCATAGGAGGCAGTGATCATAATATAATTGAATTCATACTGCACTTTGAGAGGGAGAAGCCTAAGTCACATGTATCAGTCTCGCAATGGAATAAAGGGAATTAAACAGGCATGAGAGAGGAACTTGCCCGAGTGAATTGGAGAAGTATTCTGCGGGGATGATGGCAGAAGTATCTGGGAATAGATTACAAGGCGCAGGATAGACATGTCCCACAGAAAAAGTTCTCAGATGGCAGGGGTAGGAATCCGTGGCTGACAAGGGAAGTCAAGGGCTGTGTTAAACCGAAGGAAATGGCAGGGGTAGGAATCCGTGGCTGACAAGGGAAGTCAAGGGCTGTGTTAAACCGAAGGAAATGGCAGGGGTAGGAATCCGTGGCTGACAAGGGAAGTCAAGGGCTGTGTTAAACCGAAGGAAATGGCAGGGGTAGGAATCCGTGGTTGACAAGGGAAGTCAAGGGCTGTGTTAAACCGAAGGAAATGGCAGGGGTAGGAATCCGTGGCTGACAAGGGAAGTCAAGGGCTGTGTTAAACCGAAGGAAATGGCAGGGGTTGGAATCCGTGGCTGACAAGGGAAGTCAAGGGCTGTGTTAAACCGAAGGAAATGGCAGGGGTAGGAATCCGAGGCAGACAAGGGAAGTCAAGGGCTGTGTTAAACCGAAGGAAATGGCAGGGGTAGGAATCCGTGGCTGACAATGGAAGTCAAGGGCTGTGTTAAACCGAAGGAAATGGCAGGGGTAGGAATCCGTGGCTGACAAGGGAAGTCAAGGGCTGTGTTAAACCGAAGGAAATGGCAGTGGTAGGAATCCGTGGCTGACAAGGGAATTCAAGGACTGTGTTAAACCGAAGGAAATGGCAGGGGTAGGAATCCGTGGCTGACAAGGGAAGTCAAGGGCTGTGTTAAACCGAAGGAAATGGCAGGGGTAGGAATCCGTGGCTGACAAGGGAAGTCAAGGACTGTGTTAAACCGAAGGAAATGGCAGGGGTAGGAATCCGTGGCTGACAAGGGAAGTCAAGGGCTGTGTTAAACCGAAGGAAATGGCAGGGGTAGGAATCCGTGGCTGACAAGGGAAGTCAAGGGCTGTGTTAAACCGAAGGAAATGTCAGGGGTAGGAATCCGTGGCTGACAAGGGAAGTCAAGGGCTGTGTTAAACCGAAGGAAATGGCAGGGGTAGGAATCCGTGGCTGACAAGGGAAGTCAAGGACTGTGTTAAACCGAAGGAAATGGCAGGGGTAGGAATCCGTGGCTGACAAGGGAAGTCAGGGGCTGTGTTAAACCGAAGGAAATGGCAGGGGTAGGAATCCGTGGCTGACAAGGGAAGTCAAGGGCTGTGTTAAACCGAAGGAAATGGCAGGGGTTGGAGTCCGTGGCTGGCAAGGGAAGTCAAGGGCTGTGTTAAACCGAAGGAAATGGCAGGGGTAGGAATCCGTGGCTGACAAGGGAAGTCAAGGGCTGTGTTAAACCGAAGGAAATGGCAGGGGTAGGAATCCGTGGCTGGCAAGGGAAGTCAAGGGCTGTGTTAAACCGAAGGAAATGGCAGGGGTAGGAATCCGTGGCTGGCAAGGGAAGTCAAGGGCTGTGTTAAACCGAAGGAAATGGCAGGGGTAGGAATCCGTGGCTGGCAAGGGAAGTCAAGGGCTGTGTTAAACCGAAGGAAATGGCAGGGGTAGGAATCCGGGGCTGACAATGGAAGTCAAGGGCTGTGTTAAACCGAAGGAAATGGCAGGGGTAGGAATCCGTGGCTGACAAGGGAAGACAAGGGCTGTGTTAAACCGAAGGAAATGGCAGGGGTAGGAATCCGTGGCTGGCAAGCGAAGGCAAGGGCTGTGTTAAACCGAAGGAAATGGCAGGGGTAGGAATCCGTGGCTGACAAGGGAAGACAAGGGCTGTGTTAAACCGAAGGAAATGGCAGGGGTAGGAGTCCGTGGCTGACAAGGGAAGTAAAGGGCTGTGTTAAACCGAAGGAAATGGCAGGGGTAGGAGTCCGTGGCTGACAAGGGAAGTCAAGGGCTGTGTTAAACCGAAGGAAATGACAGGGGTAGGAATCCGTGGCTGACAAGGGAAGTCAAGGGCTGTGTTAAACCGAAGGAAATGGCAGATAAGGTAGCAAAGGTGAGTGGGATGTTGGATTATTGGGATGCTTTTAAAATTCAACAAAGGCAAAGAAAAAAGCCATAAGAATGGTAAAGACGAAATATGAGGGCAAACTGGCCAATAATATAAATCAGGATACTAAAAGTTTAGTTTTCAGTTACATGAAGAGTGAAAGGGAGATGAGAGTTGATACCGGACCACTGGAAAATGATGCTGGTGAAGTAGTAATGGAGGACAAAGAAATGACAGATGAACTTAATGAATAATCTTCGCTGTCTTTTCAGTCAGCACCGCCCCACTTGTCCCATTTAGTCTGTCTGATTGCGGGGGGACTTTAGGACCCGGGGGAGCTCAGGACCCGCCGCCCGCAACTGCTGCTGAATCCCCGGTGTTTCTGTCGGTTGATGGATGCGGTGAACGAATTAAATTTAATCGATCGTTAATTCTCATCTCGTGTTTATTTCACTCCATAGAACCATAGAACACTACAGCACAGAAAACAGTCCATTCGGCGCTTCTAGTCTGTGTGGAAACTTTACTCCGCTCGTCCTCCTAATGTTGCCCCTAAATGCATAACCCTCCAAACCTCTCCCATCCATGTATCTATCCAATTTATTCTTAAACCTTAAGAGTGATCCCGCATTTACCATGTCAAATTGCAGCTCGTTCCACACTCCCACCACTCTCTGAGTGAAGAAGTTCCTCCTCATGTTCCCCTTAAACCTTTCCCCTTTCACCCGAAAGCCATGTCTTCTCGTATTTATCTTTCCTAATCTGAGTGGAAAGAACCTACTCACATTTACTGTCGATACCCGTAATGTGAAAATGTGAAAAATGTGAAAAAGTCTAAGGAGCTGGTGGTGAACCTGAGGAGGGCTAAGGCACCGGTGACCATTTTCCATCCAAGGGGTCAGTGCGGTCATGGTGGAGGATTACAAATACCTGGGGATACGAATTGACAATAAACTGGACTGGTCAAAGAATACCGAGGCTGTATTCAAGAAGGGTCAGAGCCGTCTCTAATTCCTGAGGAGACTGAGGTCCTTTAACATCTGCCGGATGATGCTGAGGATGTTCTCCGAGTCTGTGGTGGCCAGTGCTCACGTTTGCTGTTGTGTGCTGGGGCAGCAGGCTGAGGGTAGCAGACACCAAAAGAATCAACAAACTCATTCGTAAGGCCAGTGATGTTGTAGGGGTGGAACTGGACTCTCTGACAGTGGTGTCTGAAAAGAGGATGCTGTCCAAGTTGCATGCCACCTTGGACAATGTCTACCATCCACTCCATAATGTACTGGTTAGGCACAGGAGTACATTCAGCCAGAGACTCATTCCACCGAGATGCGACACTGAGCGTCATAGGAAGTCATTCCTGCCTGTGGCCATCAAACTTTACATCTCTTCCTTCGGAGTGTCAGACACCCTGAGCCAATAGGCTGGTCCTGGATTTACTTCCACTTGGCATAATTTACATATTATTATTTAATAATAATATTATGGTTTTATATTGCTATATTTCTACACAATTCTTGTTTGGTGCGACCGAAACCCAATTTCCCGGGGGATCAATAATGTCTGTCTGTCTGTCTGTCATAATTTTATATAACTCTATCAAATCGCCCCCTCATTCTTCTACGCTCCAAGGTATAAACTCCTAACGTGTTCAGTCTTGCCCTGTAACTCAACTCCTGAGGATCTGGCAACATCCTAGTAAATCTTCTCTGCACTCTTTCAATCTTACTGATACCCTTCCTATAGTTACGTGACCATACTGCAAAATAATACTCCAAATTTGGCCTCACCAATACCTTATACAAACTCACCACAACATCACGACTCCAATACTCTGATTTATGAATGCCAGGATGCCAAAGGCCTTCTTTACAACTCTGTCTACCTGTCACGCCACTTTCAGGGAATTATGCACCTGAACTCCCAGATCCCTTTGTTCCTCCACACTCCTCAGTGCCCTACCATATACTGTGTATGGCCTACCTTTGATTTGTCCTTCCAAAATGCAACGCTCACATTTGTCTGCATTAAATTCCATCTGCCATTTTCTGGCCCATTTTTCCAGTTGATCCAGATCCCTCGGCAAGCTTTGAAAGCCTTCCTCGCTGTCCACAACGCCTCCAATCTTGGTGTCATTAGCAAAATTGCTGATCCAATTGACCACATCTATATCATTGATATAGACAACAAACAACAATGGTCCCAGCACAGATCCCTGAGGCACAATACTAGTCACAGGCCTCCAGTCTGAGAAGCAGTCATCCAGTACCAATCTCTGTCTTCTCCCTCACAGCCAATTTCGAATCCAGTTTACAACCTCTCCATGGATACCTAGCGTATGAACCTTCTGAACTATCCTCCCATGTGGGACCTTGTCAACGGCCTTACTAAAGTTCATGTAGACAACATCCACAGCCTTTCCTTCATTTACATTCTTCGTAACCGCCTAGAAAAACTCCAAGATTCGTTAAGCAGTATCTGCCACACAGAAAGCCCTGCTGACTATCTTTAATCTGTTCTTGGCGGTCTAAATACGTGTACATCCGATCTCTCAGAACACCTTCCAATAATTTACATACGACTGATGTGAGGCTCGCCGGCCTGTAATTATCTGGTTTACATTTGGAGTTTTTTTAAAAAACAACGGAACCACATGCACTAATCTGCAATCCTCCGGCAGTGCACCTGTGGCTAAGGACATTTTAAATATTTCTGCCAGGGCCCCTGCAATTTCTACATTCGTCTCTCTTAAGGTCCGAGGTAATATCAAGTCAGGCCCGGGGGATTTATCTACCTTTATTGACTGTAAGGCAGCAAGCACCTCGTCCTCTTTAATCTCTAAATGTTCCATGACACTACTGCTTGTTTCCCTTCCTTCCATATACACCATGCCAGTTTCCTGAGTAAATGCTGATGCAAAAAACTGTTTAAGGTCTCCCCCATCTCTTGAGGCTCCACACATTGACGACCACTTTGATCTTATAGGGAACCAATTTTGTCCCTTACTATCCTTTCACACTTAATATACTTGTAGAAATCCTTCAGGTTTTCCTTCACATTATCTGCCAAAGCCACCTCATGTCTTCTTTTTGCCTTCCTGATTTCCTTCTTTAGTATTTTCTTACATTTTCTATACTCTTCAAGTACCTCATTTGTTCCTGGTTGCCTACACCTGCAATATACTTCTCCCTTTTTCTTAACCTGATCGCCAATATCCCTTGAAAACCAAGGTTCCCTATGCCTGTTAACTTTGCCTTTAAACCTGGCAGGAACATGCAAACTCTGCACCCTCAAAATTTCACCTTTGAAGGTCTTCCACTTACTGAACACATCTAAGCCATCTAGCCCTTTCACTTTGTGGGAGTCCCAGTCAAGTTAAAATACCCTACTATTACAACTTTCTGTTTCTTACTCGGTCCACTATCTTTCTACAAGTTTGCTCCTCCAATTCTCTCTGACTATTGGGCGGTCTATAATACACCCCTATTAGTGTGGTCACACCTTTCCCGTTTCATAGCTCCACCCGTATGGCCTCTATAGACAAGCCCTCCGGGCTGTCCTGTCTACGCACAGCTGTGATATTTTCCCTGACTAGTAATGTCACTCCACCCCCTCTCATCCCTCCCCCTCTATCACGTCTGAAACAACGGAATCCCGGAACATTAAGCTGCAAGTCCTGCCCCTCCTGCAACCAAGTCTCACTAATAGCAGTAATGTCATAATCCCACGTGTCAATCAACGCCCTAAACTCATCCGCCTTACCTACAATACTCCGTGCATTGAAATAGATGCACCTGAGAATGTTTCTATCAGGTATAAACCTTTGATTTTTGTCCTCGCATGATCTTTATCCTCCTCCACCTCACTATCAGCCCTAACACTCTGGTTCCCCTCCCTCTGCAAATCTAGTTTAACCCCCTCTCCCCGGAGCAGCACTAGCAAGAATGTTAGTTTCCCTCCAGTTCAGGGGCAAACCATCCCGTCGGAACAGTTCCCTCCTTTCCGGGAACAAAGCCCAATTGTCCAGAAACATGAAGCCCTCCCTCCTGCACCATCTCCTTAGCCACGTATTTAGCTGCACTCTCCGCACATTCCTATTTACAGGGACTTGACTCCTGACGCCGGTCTCGGGATCCGACCCGTTTACAGACCCGGAGCGGCACCGGAGCAAATTCTCAGCCACTGCTTTTCATCCCGAGTCCGGAAGAAAGGATAAAGTTTCCCCGTGAATTTATTCCCCATGAAGGTGTGGAGATGGGACTTTGTCTCCGCGTTGTAAAATGAAACTGTTCCGAACTCGTATCTGAGATAAACTCCCACCCTCCCGGGGATGGGACCGGCAGGGAGACGGGACTCGGGGGAGGTGAGATTACCGTACACGTCATAATCCCGATGTAACACGTCACCATTCCGCCTGATGGTCCAGAATCCGGTCTCCGGACTCAGACTGAAACGTCTCTTCCTCTCCACAGGTTCTGCGGCGACTCCCAGACCCCAGACCCGATTCCCCGTCACCTCCACCTCCCAGTAATGTCTCCCCGATGTGAATCCTTCCGATCCAAGCACACATTCCCAGTCTGTGAATCTCTTCCCTGTGTCAGGGAGATTCCTCCGGGTCCCTGTCCATCTCACACTCTTCCGATCCTCAGACACCTCGAGCGACGGACTCGCCGTTTCCACATCCAGACTGTGAGCAGAAGCAGATAATTAGCGAGTCCCCGGTGATCGGGGCGAGACTCGGTCAGCGCGGCCCCTGGAATCGGGGGGAGGCTCGGTCAGCGCGGCCCCAGGGATCGGGGGGAGACTCCGACAGAGCGGCCCCGGGACTGGTGGGGAGGCCGCTAGGCCTCAGGCGCAGTCGGGTGGCCGACACAAAGCTTTCACAGTGTTTGACCCGACGAAAGCGGAAGGGCAACTAACGTCTCCCCAAGGGTTTTCCGCTGGACAGGGGAAACATCCTACCTGACACCTGCCTGTTGACCCCTGACAGAATTTTGTGTTTCCATGAGATCTCCTCTCATTTTTCGAAACAGAGAACAGAGAACATAGATCAGTACAACACAGGAACAGGCCCTTCACTCGATGTTAACATTCATTTGTGAGTGTGAAGTGGGGGAGTGTGATGGTTTGAGACAGTAAAGGAGGTGATAATGGTAAACAGTAGGGGAGAGATGAATGGCAGATTCAACCAGACCAGGTGAGGGAGGGGCGGAAAGCCTGCGGGTGAACTGTGTGTGTAGACGTAATGAGAAGGTGGAGGGGGCAAAGATGGCAGATGAGGATCCCTTTGTCCCCTTTCCCACAACCCCATGCCCCGCAGCCCCTCATTAGGACAGAGGTTGAATTTGCAGGGAGCCTCAAGCAAAACAGGTCCTGATGAAGAGTTTCAGTCTGAACCGTGGACTGTTTACTCTTTTCCACAGAACCTTCTCGGCCTGCTGGTCCCCTAACAATTTGTGTGTGTTACTCCGCTTTAATATATTCAAATATATTCAATTGTTTGGCCTCCACAGCTGCCTGTGGCAAATTCTCTATCCTGCGGATCATCCGAACATCAACTCTCTCCAGACAGGTGTCAGAGAGATCTGGCGAGACCCTTCATCAGGACCTGTGTAGCTTGGATTATCAGCGTCTGCAGAATTTCTCCTGTTTAATTTTTAAAGCAGGTTGATAAATTAACATCTTGATTAGTCAGATCCTCAAAAGCTATGGGGAGGAGGTGGGAGAATAGGGTTGAGGAGATAATAAATCAGACATTCTTCTAAACTCCATTGAGTACAGGCCCAGAACCATCAAACACTCCTCATATGTTAACTCTTTCATTCCCAGAATCATTCTTGTTAACCACCTGGACCCTCTCCAATGCCAGCACATCTTTTCCGATAGAATGGACCCAAAACTGCTAACAATACTCCAAGTGTGGTCTGACCAATGCCTTATAAATCCTCAACATTACATCCTTGCTCTTGTACTCTAATCCTCTCGAAATGAAAGCAAACATTGAGTTTTCCCAATCTTACCACTGACACAAACTGCAAGTTAACCTTCAGGGAATCCTGCACCGGAAGCCCCAGGTACCTTTGCACTTCCGATTTTTGAATTTTCTCTCCGTTTACAAAATTGCCTGTGCCTTTATTCCTTCTACCAAAGTGAATGCACGTCTTCCCTACCCGATAATCCATCTATCACGTATTTGCCCATTTCCTGATCTGTCTCTGTCCTTCCCCAGATTCCGAGCTTCTGCAGCACTACTTGCCCCTTCACCTATCTTCATATCGTCTGCAAGCTTGGCCACAAAGGCAACAATTCTGTCATCCAAATCATTCTTTGTCTATCTTGGCTTTGTGTTCCTCGAAGAATTCCAACAGATTTGTTAGGCAAGATTTCCCCTTCAAGGAAGGCATGCTGTCTTGGCCCTATTTTATCATGCGCCTCGATGTACCCGAAAGCTCGTCCTTAATACTGGACTCCAACATCTTCCCAAGCACACCACATCCAGACAAACTCACCTGTAATTTGCTTTCCCCAGCTGTTCTCGCTTCTTAAAGTGTGAAGTGACTTTTCCAATTTCCAGTCGGCTTGAATGACCAACTATCTAGTGATTCTTGAAAGATCATCACTAATGTCCCCATATTCTCTTCAGCTAACTCTTTCCGAACACTGGGGTGTAGTCCACCTGGTCCAGGTACCTTCAGACCTTCAATCGTCCCCCGCAATTTCTCCTCAGTAACAGCAACAACACTCAGATCCGTCCCCTGACACTCTCACATTTCTGACATTCAGCGAGTATCATTCACAGTGAGGATTGACACACAATATTA
The DNA here is from genome assembly GCF_048418815.1 of Hemitrygon akajei. NCBI lineage: Eukaryota > Metazoa > Chordata > Chondrichthyes > Myliobatiformes > Dasyatidae > Hemitrygon > Hemitrygon akajei. The sequence goes on along the minus strand of NW_027331920.1, from coordinate 11,214,843 downwards.
AATAAGTACCTCTACCATGTCCTTTGTCACATTTCTCCTCTCTATTATCATTTTCTAGGGGTCCAATATACACTCACGCCTCTCTTTTACTCTTTACATTTTTGTGTCCTCTTGAGTATTGAGGCAAGCTTTCTCTCATATCTCATTTTCTCTCCTTATGGCTTTGTAATTCTTTTCTGTTGATTATCAAAGTCTTCTCGATACTCCGACATCCTGCTGATTTCTGCTCCATTGTAAGCCCTCTCTTTCACTTCTATGCTGATTCTGACTTCCCTGTCAAGCACGGTTCCCTCATCCTCCCTGTATAATAATACCTCTTAATCTTTGTGATTTACCTGTGTGTGTGTGTGTGTGTGTGTGTGTGTGTGTGTGTGTGTGTGTGTGTGTGTGTGTGTGTGTGTGTGTGTGTGTGTGTGTGTGTGTGTGTGTGTTGATTGTGGTAAATATCCGTGTGGTGTGTATACCCATTGAAGGAGAGTTTGCAAATTGAAGAATTTGTATGTTACAGTGTGTCATCACATGTCTGGTGTGTGTTCACAATGTGCCACTCGTGGTTCAGTTGTTTAAATAAATAAATGACTGTCTCTGAAGAGATTGGTTTCCAGGTTACTGTGGGAAATAACAACGTTCTTTGCTGAGGCTCTGACTACAATCTGCCAATGCTACCTGTGTATGTGTGTGAGGGAGCTTTGCCAGGCCTGTTATGCTGTGTGTGCTTCTCCAGAGATGAAATCTTGACCCATGTCAATGCTTGTTGCTGTGTCCGAGCTCATTCTCACAATGCTTCAATGTAGTGGTCTGATAACCATAAGACATAGGAGCAGAATTAGGCCATTTGCCCATCGAGTCTGCTCCGCCATTCAATCATGGCTGATCCTTATTTTTCCTGCTCAGCCCCACTCCCTGGCCTTCTCCCCGTAACCTTTGATGCTGTGTCCAATCTAGAACCTACCAAGCTCTGCCTTAAATACACACAACAAGTTCCACAAATTCACCAGCCGCTGGCTCAAATTACTTCGCATTTTTAAATAGAGGCCCCTCCATCTTGAGGTTGTGTCCTCTTGTCCTAAACTCCACTGCCATGGGAAAAATCCACTGACCCACACTCCACCCGTCACATAAACCCCTCACCCACATCCCACCCGTCACATAAACCCCTCACCTACATCTACTAGACATATACTCTGTCTAGGACTTTCAACATTCGAAAGGTTTCGATGAGATCCCCCCTCATCTTTCTAAATTCCAGCGAGTACAGACACAGAGCTATCAAACGTTCATCGTATGATAACCCTTTCATTCCCGGAATCATCCTTATGAAATGAAGCTTCTGCAATGCCAGCACACCTTTTCTTAGATAAGGAGCCCAAAATTGTTCACAATACTCAAGGTGAGGCTTCGCCAGTGCTTTATAAAGCCTCAGCATCACATCCCTGCTCTTGAATTGAATGCTATCTAAACCCCTTGAATTGAATGCTAACAGTGGATTTGCCTTCCTCACCACTGACTCTACCTGCAAGTTAATCTTTAGGGTGTTCTACAGAATAACTGCTAAGTCCATTTTCATCTCAGCTTTTGGTTTTTCTCCCCTTTTGAAAAAAAATCTGCACATTATTTCTACGACCAAAGTGCATGACCATGCATTTTCCAACATGGTATATCATTTGCCACTTTCCTTCCCATTCTCCTCATTCAAGTCCTTGTCCAGCCTAACTGTTTCCTCAACACTACCGGCCCCGCCACCAAACTTAGTATCATCTGCAAACTTGGAAACAAAGCCATCTATTCTGGGACAAGAGGATATGACTTCAGGATTGACGGACGTACTTTTAGAACTGAGATGCAGAGAAATTACTTTATTCAACGGGTGGTAAACCTGTGGAATTTGTTGTCACAAGTGGCTCTGAAGGCCAAGTCATATTAAAGGCAGGGATAGATATATTGTTTAATTTGCCAGGGCACCAGTGGGCTTGGGGTGAAAGCAGGGGAGTGGGGTGACTGGAAGAATTGGATCTGCCCATGATTGAAGGGTGGAGCAGATTAGATGGGCCGAATGGCCTACTGCTGCTCCTGTATCTTATGGTCTATTCCATCAGCTAAATCTTGATATACAGCATAAAATGAAGGTGTCCTAAAACTGACCCCTGAGGGACACGAGTCTGTGGCAGCTATCCAGAAAAGGATCCCTTTACTTGTCTTCTACCAATCAGCTGATGTTCCAACCATGCTTGTAACGTTTCTGTAATACCATGACCTCTTAACCCTCATGTGTGGCACCTTGTCAAAGGCCTTCGCGATTTCAAATATACAACATCTACGACATCTCCTTTATCTATCCTATTTGTAATCTCCTCAAAGAATCCCAACAGGTTTGTCAGGCAGGATATTCCCTTAACGAATCCATGCTGACTTGTCCTATCTTGTCCAGTGTCACCAAGTATTCCATAACCTCATACTCAATAATTGACACCAGCTTCTTCCCAACCACAGAGGTGAGGCTAACTGGTCAATAATTTCCTTTCTGCTGCCTTCCTCCTTACTTGAAGAGTTGAGTAACATTTGCAATTTGCCAGTCCTCTGGCAACATGCCAGGGTCCAACGACTTTTGAAAGATTGTTACTAATGCCTCCACAATGTCTACCGCTACTTCTTTCAGAACACTAGGGTGCAGTTCATCTGGTCCGGGAGACTTATGTACCTTTAGGTCTTTCAGCTTTTTCAGCACCTTCTCCCTTGTAACAGTAACTGCATCCTTCACACCTGGCACAGTGCTCGTGTCTTCCACATTGAGGACTGATGCAATGTACTCATTTAATTTATCTGTCATCTCTTTATCCCCCGTTATTATATAGCCGGCCTCATTTTCTAGCGGGCCTAAATTCACTCTCATCTCTATTTCATTTTTTTTACAATACCTGAAAAACAAATTGATATTGTCTCCTAGCTCGTTTTGCAAAGACAAGTGTGTAAAAAGGGCCTGAAGGATATTGGAGACCCGAATCACCCCAACTAAAAACTGTGCTCGTTGCTACCATCCGGGATACGGTATCGCAGCATTAAATCCCGGACCAACAGGTTCCGGGACAGCTTCTTCAACCAGTCCATCAGACTGCTTAACTCATGCTGACACAGCAATATTTCTGTGTTATCCTGACTATCATGATGAACACATTATTCGTCATAAATTACAATAAATGATACATTGCACATTTAGATGGAGATGTAATGCAAAGATTTTTACTCCTCATGTATATGAAGGATGTAAGTAGTATAGGCAAATCAAGGCACATTTAATTTTTCTTTTAGTTTCTCTCTGTAGGTTTAAAAGCTTCCCAATCCTATGTCTTCCTACTAATTTTTGTTGTACGTCCTCTCTTTTGCCTTTACATTAACTTGACTTCCCTTGTCGGCCACGGTTGTACTATTTTGCCATTTGAGTATTTATTTATTTTTGGAATACGTCTATCCTTCACCTTCTTCATTTTCCCAGAAACCGACACCATTTCTGCTCTGCTCCCATCACTGCCAGCATCTCCTTCCAATTTGCTTTGGCAAACTCCTCTCTCAGACCGCTGTAATTTCCATTACTTCTCTGAAATACTACAATGTCAGACTTTACTTTCTCCTTATCAGATTTCAAGTTGAACTCAGTCATGTTGTGAGCACTGCTTCCTAAAGTTTCTTTTAACTACTCACCTCTGGTTCAATACATAACACCCAATCCAGTAGAGCTGTTCCCCGAGTAGGCTCAACGACAAACTGCTCTAGAAAGCCATCACATTGCATTCAACAAACTCACTCTCTTGAGATCCTTTACTAACCTGATTTTCCCAATTGACCTGCATGTTGAAATCTCCCATGATTATCGTAACATTGTCCTTTTCATCAGCCTTTTCTATTTCCAGTTGTAATCTGGGGGCCTCAGCCCACTGACTGTTGTGAGGCCTGTATATGACTGGTCTCAAAGGACTTGTGTATTTCTCTGACAATCCCGGTCACCATACTGATACCCGCTTTGATTCCCTACGATATTATCAAGTCGGTATTAATTTCCCAGCTCCTGTGGTAAGATTCAACTCGTGTTTTGGTGCGTTAGAGCAGTATGCCTGGGATCAGGACACAGTGGTTCATCTGCCAGTCCCGTGTATTGGTTGTATTGTGACCCTGTGCTGGTGTGTTCAGGGGTCTGACATCTCCAGCTGACCATGACGGTGACATGTGACAGCTGACATGTGACAGTGATCCCTCCCACTCAGTGGGGTTGATGTGGAATAAACTTCAGTTCCCCTTCAGCCCAGTATTACAGCCAATCCATGCTTCAAACTACAACAATTGAGCTTCATAAAGAAGGAAAAATTAATCTTTTTATGTTTTACCTCTATTAATGGTATCAAGTGTTTCTTTCAGCACTGTGTTCAACAAATAGGGATGAATGAAATTTTCAACCGGTAGGGCCTCATCCGTCACGTACAAGTCCTGGACATCGTCATTAATCCTGTAAATATTAAATTGCTGGTGATAAACTGGAATTTTGAACTATTGTACAAATCCATACAGGGTTTCAGTAAAGAGCATGCCCTACCTCCTGTTCCGACGAGCTTCCTCCTAAAATAAATCAAACACAAATCTGATTAGACAGTGACATCCTGAAATTCATCCAAATCATTACAAGGTGTTGAAAATTCCCACTCCTGCGGTCATTCATACACACGAACAATCAGAGCCATGGAAAAAATTACAGGGAATATATCTGAAAGTCAGACAGTTACTGAGAGGATGAAACTTACGGGAAACACAAGACAGGCTGTGCATTTTCATCTGAATAAGATGTCAGAATGATAAAATGGAACAATTTCAGATTAATGATGGATTTGAGCTTGTACAGTTGGTGAAGGTACTTCATTTATGGCTAACACGAGAGAACACAGATTTAAGCTGCTTGGAAGTAGGTACAGAGGAGAAGTCAGGAGTAAGTTTTTTGGAATGGGTTGAATGGGCAACCGGCAACGAAGGTGGAGGTGGATGCGATAGGATTTTTCAAGAGACTCCTACATAGGTTCATGGAGCTTAGAAAAATAGAGAACTATGGCTAACTCGAGGTAATTTCTAAAGTAAGTAGATGTTCGGCACAGCATTGTGGGCCAAAGAGACTGTATGTGCTGTAGGTTTTCTTTGTTTCTATGTTTCTATTTATGGGGAGGCTTTCAGTCAAAGATAAAATGCCTAGTGGTTTTTAATAAATCCCAGAAAAAAAAGTGAAGGAATTTGGAACTCAGTGCCAGAAGAGTGGTTGAAATGGATCAACAGAGATTGAATGTAATGGGGAGGCTGGATAAACACATGAGGCACCAGGGAGTTCGGGGCTCTGTTGATAGGTGTGATGAGTAGGTGGGAGGAGGCTTGTGGCAGAGACGAAATTGGCAGGAGAAGATGTACCGAATGGCCTGCTCATGATGGAGAATGGGACACAATCCCATGTAAAACTTATCCGAAAAATTAGAGACAGTGAAAGTTTCCGTAATCTGACGGAAAGCGGATGTGGAGGATAAGTCTGATGTGTGGGTCACATTCTTTGTTCTCACTGATTGACAGGGAGACCCTCACACCCACCGCACCAGACACAGTCACAGCCTGTGACTAGAACTGGGTAATAATGGGAGCTTTAGAGGATATTTAATGTGGTAATTAAGGACACAATTAGCAGCTCTGTGTTATGATCAGAGTAAATCATTTCAGAGAAGATTGCATTCTGTCCTGGGATGTACAAAAGTTGTGGAAGTCCAGTTTTGGGACAACAACAACCCTGAATAGTTGCATCAATTGTTGGTGAGAAACAGTTTACTGCCATTTGTAAATGCTGTGTGTAGGAGCAACACGTCTGTTTTCTGTCTGCATTGTATTCTGTGATACGTGTTTATTACGAAAACCAGTCACATGAGTGGGGACGTGGTAAAAGCGAAGGGAATAAGTTATGTATTCGTACATCGTTCTGGGTTGTTTTGAGCCTGGGACTGGCAGATGCCATATCTTTTGTTTACCAACACGTTGCAGAATATTTTATGATTAATTATGCTGAAATTTCATCGCTTAAATATTGTACGTTGCTGATAAAGGATCGAATATCTATCTCCGATATTTAGAATGTCATTAGCGGAGTGATTGGAGGTTCGTCATGCAAGGAGAACACTGTGTGTGAGGACACCAGCAGCGGCAATTGATTTGGTAGAATTGGCCGCTGTGCTGTGTTTATTTCAAATATTCCACTGTTCATTTAGTTCAATTTGACAGAAATAAATTGAAATGTAATCCCTCACCTTAAGAAATATCACACTGTCTTTTTGATCCATCTGTTCCTTTAACTTAGTGATTTCCACCTGAATAAACATGATATTCTCTTGAATCTTACGAAGATTTTTCTCCATTAGATTTAGAATCCTCTCCTCTTCCTTCCTGAGATCCCTGAGTAAGCTCTGCTCTTTCTCAGTGATAATCTGGCGCAGTTCAGCAAACTGGGATGTGATGTGGGTCTGAACGCTGTGTGACAGTTTCTGTCGAATGAAAGGTGAAGATTAGTTTTGTATTACTGTGTTGTATTTCCTGATGACATGAAGGCGACCATTCGGTCCATTGGGGTCCATAGTACTTCTGAGACATTCCCGTCAACCCCATACCCTCACGTTTTCCTGAAATCTGTTCTCCCTTATTGACCCATTAACTCCCACCAGATCCATATATACCCATCCCCACGTTCACAGGGTTAATTGTAATTAACTATTTGGGATATGTCTGGCCATAGGGAGAGCATGCAAACTCCACACAGGCAGCACCAGGATTCAGGATCGAGCCCACGTCACTGGATCTGCGATACTCGGCTATTCTGCATTAAATGGAGCAAAACTCGACAGTAACATCAGAAATTCCGCTCAGGAAGCCTCACCCGAACTCCGAAAATCTTCTCTTTCTGTTGCTGCTCCTTTTCCTGGAAGTCTGATTTCTCTGTTGTGAGAGAGTCTAAGGAAGATTTTAGCTGATCCTGGAAATCAGAGAGCGAAGGAAATAGAAACAAAGATGCAGCAAAAGAAACAGTTGATCAAACCCGATTATCATACAAAATGCCGGAGGAACTCACTGAGTCAGGCAGCATCTATTCAGGGGAAATAAACAGTCGGTGTTTCGGGATGAGACCCTTCATTAGGACTGGGAAGGAATGGAACAGAAGCCAGAATAAAAAGGTTGGGGATGAGAACCAGCTGACAGGTGACGGGTAAGACAACGTGAGGGGGGAACGTGGGGTAGGGTGATGAAGTGAGAAGCTGAAAGGGGACAGGTGGAAGAGGTAAAGGGCTGGAGAAGAAGAAATCTAATACGAGAGGACAATCGACCATGGAAGACACGGGAGGAACTGGGCTGTTTGCGGCCCTGAATGGTGACGAGGGAGGAGGTTAGGAGTCAGGTGTAGCACTTGTCCCGCTTGCAGGTGTCAGTGCCGGGAGGGAGATCAGTGGGGAGGAGCGAGTGGATCAGGGCGATACAGTACGGGGAGCGATCCGTATAGAGAGCGAAGAGCTCGGGGTGAGGAGGTGGGCTGTGGGACGGAGAGATGCTAGAATCCCGTTAGAGATGGCGGAAGTTGCAGAGAATGATGGAATGATGTGTTGGTTATGGAGGTTCGTGTGATGGTATGTAGGACAAAGGAAATGTGTTAAGTATTAAATTAACGTTAGTTTTTACCATGCTGATTTTAACAGCTTCTTTAATCGGCCTGAACCGGTGCTCTCTGTGTTCCTCCGCCACTGCACAGATCACACAGATCAGTGTCTTGTCCGTTTCACAAAACAGCTTCAGTTCTTCCTCATGTTCCTCGCAATGACGTTTACTTTCCTTCCCTTTCGGATTCAGGTTTAGATTTCGAACTTTTTGTGCCAGATTTCCTAAGGTCCGTTTGACTTTGAGGGTGTGGTCAGCAGACACCTTTTTACATTTTGGGCAGGAGTTTCTCTCCTCCCTTTCCCAACACCGTGTGATACAAGAGCGACAGAAGTTGTGTCCACAAAACAGTGACACCGGATCGGTGAAGAAATCCAGGCAGACGGGACAAATTGCCTCCTCGATCAAACTCTCGACCTGTCCTTTCGAAGCCATGTTACCTCCCAGCACTCCTTGATTAGAAATGCTTTCACTTTCGGGGAGCTGCTGATTCCCTGCAGTAGCGCGATTGCCCACTACACGCGCTGCAGACTCAGGGAATGAACATTATGTTGTTCATCTGGACTGTCTCAACCTGAAATGTCGATTCTGCATTTTCATTCACAGATGCTGCCTGATCCGCTAAGTTCCTCCAGCAACTGGTTTTAATTTTCTCGAGGTCTAAAGCGAGTCTGGCCTCTTCGTAAAATGATAGGTAATTAAGTATTTGAAGTCACTATTAAATTAGTTCATGCTATGGAACTGGGCGTCTGGTGAGAATTTTGTGCAGTGAGGAGACAGATGCAGTGGTGATGACAGACCCGTGGCTGCAGAAAAGAGCACAGGAGTGGACATTCTACGTCACAGGGTAGATAAAGGGAATTTCTGGAAGTATTTACAAATAGGATATTGCGTTAGTAGCATATTCAAGAATCGTGGCCCACAAATTAACTCTTTAACTGAATACTTTAAAATACCAAAGGAAGCTCATAAAGCATCAGTGTTTTATAAAATGTTCAAGCACTCTGTGTGTAAACCGTGTAACTATCTCAAAGCAGTATGACAGAAGGATCTTGGAAGTGTTATTGAAGATAATGGGTGGTCATATATTTTATCAGATATGGGTAGACATATTAGGGAAGCGAGAGAGAAATTTATTCAGTATAACATAGTACACATATTATTCGACGCCAACTAGAATCTACAAAATGGGGATTGTTGATAATCATTTAGGCTGGAAATGTAAAAATGAGGTGGGCACATATTTTCACATGATTTGGGAGTGTTCCATGGTTCGTCCATTTTGGTGTAAAGTTCTTGACTTGTTGGGGAATTGGTCGGGTCCTACACTGCCCTTATTCCCACGGCTTTGTCTCCTGAGTGAAGGACAATGATACCTAATGTAAACAATGACAAATTTACTATTTTAAAAGTGGCTCATATCACAGCTGCAAGACTGCAAAGCTGGAAAAGACCCAGATGTCCCACTGTGAGGGAATGGACTGAGGAAATGGTTAAGATTTCATCGTATGAACACAAGTTGGGAAGAATTAACAGTGAGGGAAAATTGCAAGACGTGTGGGATCAATTTTGGTTGTATGTTAATTTAAACTTAAATTAGAAGTTTTTTTTTCAGTTTCTTAGTTTTATATGTTTTCCTGTCATGGGATAGAAACATAGACATAGAAACATAGAAATTAGGTGCGGGGTAGACCATTCGGCCCTTCGAGCCTGCACCGCCATTCAGTATGATCATGGCTGATTATCCAACTCAGAACCCTGTACCTGCTTTCTCTCCATAACCCCGATCCCTTTAGCCGCAAGGGCCATATCTAACTTCCTCTTAAATATAGCGAATGAACCGGCCTCAACTGTTTCCTGTGGCAGAGAACTCCACAGATTCACCACGCTCTGTGTGAAGAGGTTTTTCCTCATCTTGGTCCTAAAAGGCTTCCCCTTTATCCTTAAACTGTGACCCCTCGTTCTGGACTTCCCCAACATCGGAAACAATCTTCCTGCATCTTGCCTGTCCAATCACTTTAGAATTTTATACGTTTCAATAAGATCCCCCCACCTCAATCTTCGAAATTCCAGTGAGTATAAGCCTAGTCGGTCCAGTCTTTCTTCATATGAAAGCCCTGCCATCCCAGGAATCAATCTGGTGAACCTTCTCTGTACTCCCTCTATGGCAAGAATGTCTTTCCTCAAATTAGGAGACCAAAACTGCACACAATATTCTAGGTGCGGTCTCACCAAGGCCTTGTACAACTGCAATAGAACCTCCCTGTTCCTGTACTCAAATCCTTTTGCTATTAATGCCAACATACCATTTGCCTTTGTCACCGCCTGCTGTACCTGCATGCCCACCTTCAATGACTGGTGCACAATGACACCCAGGTCACGTTGCAGCTCCCCTTTTCTTAATCGGCCACCGTTCAGATAATAATCTGTTTTCCTGCACTTGCAACCAACGTGGATAACCTCACATTTATCCACATTAAATTGCATCTGCCATGAATTTGTCCACTCACCTAACCTATCCAAATCACCCTGCATCCTCTTAGCATCCTCCTCACAGCTAACACCGCCGCCCAGTTTCGTGTCATCCGCAAACTTGGAGATGCTGCATTTAATTCCCTCGTCTAAGTCATTAATATATATTGTAAACAACTGGGGTCCCAGCACTGAGCCTTGCGGTACTCCACTAATTACTGCCTGCCATTCTGAAAAGGTCCCGTTTACTCCCACTCTTTGCTTCCTGTCTACCAACCAATTCTCTATCCACACCAATACCATATCCCTAATACCGTGTGCTTTAAGTTTGCACACTAATCTCCTGTGTGGGACCTTGTCAAAGGCCTTTTGAAAATCTAAATATACCACATCCACTGGCTCTGCCCTATCCACTGTACTAATTACATCTTCAAAAAATTCTATAAGATTCGTCAGACATGATTTTCCTTTTACAAATCCATGCTGACTTTGTCCGATGATTTCACCTCTTTCCAAATGTGCTGTTATCACATCTTTGATAACCGACTCTAGCATTTTCCCCACCACCGATGTCAGACTAACTGGTCTATAATTCGCCGGTTTTCTCTCCCTCCTTTTACATTAGCCACCCTGCAATCCTCAGGAACTAATCCAGAATCTAAGGAATTTTGAAAAATTATCACTCATGCATCCACTATTTCTTGGGCTACCTCCTTGGTACCCTGGGATGCAGACCATCTGGCACTGGGGATTTATCTGCCTTTAATCCCTTCAATTTACCTAACATCACTTCCCTACTAACATGTATTTCCCTCAGTTCCTTCATCTCACTAGACCCTCGGTCCCCTACTATTTCGGGAAGATTATTTATGTCCTTCTTAGTGATGACAGAACTAAAGTAGTTATTCAATTGGTCTGCCATGTCTTTGTTCCCTATGATCAATTCACCTGTTTCTGACTGTAAAGGACCTACATTTGTCTTGACCAATCTTTTTCTTTTCACGTATCTATAAAAGCTTTTACAGTCAGTTTTTAAGTTCCCTACCAGCTTTCTCTCATAATCTTTTCTCTCTTTCCTAATTAAGCCCTTTGTCCTCCTCTGCTGGTCTCTGAATTTCTTCCAGTCCTCAAATGTGCCGCTTTTCTTTTTGCTAATTTATATGTTTCTTCTTTGGACTTGATACTATCCCTAATTTACCGTGTCAGACACGGGTGCACCACCTTCCCTGGTTTATTCTTTTGCCAAACTGGGATGAACAATTGTTGTAGTTCACCCATGCGATCTTTAAATGCTTGCCATTGTATATCCACCGTCAACCCTTTAAGTATCATTTGCCAGTCTAACTTAGCTAATTCACGTCTCAGACCTTCAAAGTTACTCTTCTTTAAGTTCAGAACCTTTGTTTCTGAATTAACTATGTCACTCTCCATCTTCATGAAAATTCCACCATACTATGGTCACTCTCACCCAAGGGGCCTCGCACGACAAGATTGCTCACTAACCCTTCCTCATTGCTCAATACCCAATCTTGAATAGCCTGCTCTCAAGTTGGTTCCTCGACATGTTGGTTCAGAAAACTTGCCAGCATACATTCCAAGAAATCCTCTTCCTCAGCACCCTTACCAATTTGGTTCACCTAATCTATATGTAGATTGAAGTCACCCATTATAACTACTGTTCCTTTATTGCACGCATTTCTAATTTCCTGTTTAATGCCATCCCCAACCTCACTACTACTGTTAGGTGGCCTGAACACAACTCCCACCAGCGTTTTCTGTCTCTTCGTGTTATGCAGCTCTACCCATATCGATTCCACATCCTCCAGGCTAATATCCTTCCTGTCTATTACGTTAATCTCCTCTCTAACCAGCAATGCTACCCCACCTTCTTTTCTTTCCTGTCTATCTCTCCTGAATATTGAATATCCCTGGATGTTGAGCTCCCATCCTTGGTCACCCTGGAGCCATGTCTCTGTGATCCCAACTATATCATATCCATTAATAACTATCTGCACATTCAATTCATCCACCTTGAAACGAATGCTCCTGGCATTTTTGCTTCTAGCCTCATTTTACACCCCTCTGTCTCTCTGCACTTGTTCCCATCCCCCTGCCACGTTAGTTTAAAGCCTCCTGAACAGCAGTAGCAAACGCTCCCCCTAGGACATTGTTTCCAGTCCAGCCCAGGTGCAGACCGTCCTGTTTATACCGGTCCCACCTCCCCTAGAACTGGTTCCAATGCCCCAGAAATTTGAATCCCTCACCCTTGCACCATTTTTCAAGCCACGTATTCATCTGAAGTATCCTCCTATTTCTACTCTGACTAGCACGTGGCACTGGTAGCAATCCAGAGATTATTACCTTTGTGGTCCTACTTTTTAGTTTTTCTCCTAACTCCCTAAATTCACCTTGTAGGACCTCATCCCGTTTTTTACCTATATCGTTGGTACTTATGTGCACCACGACCACTGGCCGTTCACCCTCCCATTCCAGAATTTCCTGCAGCCGCTCAGAGACGTCCTTGACCCTTGCACCAGGGAGGCAACATACCATCCTAGAGTCTCGTTTGCGGCCACAGAAACGCCTATCTATTCCCCTTACAATTGAATCCCCTATCACTATAGCTCTCCCACTCCTTTTCCTTCCCTCCTGTGCCGCAGAGCCACCCATGGTGCAATGAACTCGGCTGCTACTGCCTTCCCCTGATGAGACATCTCCCCCAACAGTATATCTGTTTAGGAGGGAGATGACCTCAGGGGACTCTGCACTACCTGCCTACTGCTACGCTGTCTAGTGGCCACCCCTTCCCTTTCTGCCTGTGTAGCCTTTACCTGCGGTGTTGCTGTGTAAATATGCTGTACTATACCTGCTCTATAATATGCTGTGCTGCTTTGTAAAATAAGAATAAATAATAATAACGATTTGAATTGCAAAACAAAAGCTGCTGGTCTGAAAGGTTCACAGGGATCGCGATGAACAAAGTCGTTGGATACTGACCCAAGGTGTTGGATTCGGCCCGGTACATCCCCGGTGGATCCCTCCCAAACACTGAGCACATCGACATGAAACGCTGTCGGAGTAGAGCAGCATCCATCATCAGAGATGCTCACCACCCAGGCCAGGCTCTTTTCTCGCTGCTGCAATCAGGTAGAAGGTACAAGAGCCCCAGGACTCGCACAAGGTTCAGGAACAGTTAATAAACCTCAGCCGCGAGGCTCCAGAACAATACAAGAGAAATACACTCGCTTGCCCATCCATTGAGATGCCTCTTCAACCAATTATGGCACTGGGCCTGTCTCAGAATTAGAGAAACAAGAGGTGGTCTGAATAGGACAGACTCATTCTCACAGGGTATTTACAGTGTAGGGGCAAGAATGATGTCTCCCCTGGCTGGGGAGACGCACCGACTCAAATTTTGAGGTCCCCACCCAGAGTGTAGCGAATCTTTGGGATTTTCTCCATGCTGTTTCTATGTCAAAGAGAAAATTTAGAGGCTCTGAAAGGCTGGGAACGTTGCATGAAATTGGCGCTGAGGTTAAAGAACGGGCATGTTCTGACTGCGGGGCAGAGCTGCGCAAGGGGCCGAATCGCTACCCCTGCTGCAGCTTCATGTTTTGTAAAATACGTGTTGACATTTGCGCCCTGTTCTCCCTTGATCAGGGTGAACTGCCGCAATGACTATCCCCCAGTGGCTCTCACATCTACTGTGATGAAGTGCTTTGAGGGGTTGGTCATGGCTAGAATCAACTTCTCTCTGTGCATGGACCTGGAACCACTGCAATTTGCCGATCACCACAATATATCTACAGCAGATGCAATCTCACTGTCTCTCCACTCAGCCTTAGATCACCTGGACAATAGCAATACACAAGTTAGGCTGTTGATTACAGCTCAGCGTTCAACCCAATCAGACCCTCAATTGTTATCAACAAGCTCCAAACCCTGGGCCTCTGTACCTCCTTCTGCAACTGGATCCTCACCAGGAGACCACCGTCTGTGTGGATCAGAAATAACATCTCCTCCTTGCTGACAATCAGCACTGGCACAACACCTCAACGATGCGTGCACAGCCCACTGCTCTACTCTCTCTACACCCACGTCTGTGTGACTCATCTATAAACTTGCCGACGACACAACTATTGTTGGGGAATTTCAGATGGTGACGAAGAGGAGTACAGGAGTGACATATATCAGCAAGTTGAGTGGTGTCGCAGCAACAACCTTGCACTCAACATCATTAAGACAAAGGAATTGATTGTGGATTCAGGAAGGGGAAGTCGAGGGAACACACACCAGTCCTCATCGTGGGATCAGAAGTGAAAAGGGTGAGCAGTTTCCATTTCCCACTGTCTGTCAACATCTCTGAGGAACTATCCTGGGCCCAACAATGAAGGCACAACATCAGCTATATTTCATTCGGAGAATGAGGGGAATCAGTCTGTCACTAAAGACATTTGCAAATTTCTACAGATGTACTGTGGAGAGCATTCTAACTGGTTGCATCACTGCCTGGTGTGGAGAGGCCACTGCACAGGATCGGAAAATGCTGCAGAAAGTTGTAACCTCAGCCTGTTCCTTCATGGGCACTGGACTCCACAGTATCCAGGATGCATTCAAAAGATGATGCCACAAAAAGGTGGCTTCCATCATTAAGGGCCCCCATCACCCAGGACATGCCTTCGTCTCATTGCTACCATCAAGGAGGATATACAGAACTCTGAAGCCACACTTACCGGTTCAGGAGCAGCTTCTTCCCCTCCACCGTCAGATTTCTGAATGAACAATGAACCCATGAACACTTCCTCAATATTTTCCCCCTCTATTTAAATTTAATTTTATACATACTTCCTTATTGCACTGTATTGCCGTCACAAAACAACAACAAATTTCACCACATGTACGGGTGATATTAAACCTGATTCTGATACACAAGCACACACAGCTGGGCTCAGACATACAACACTCCCACATTCCTCCCTTTGTGACACCCTGCTTGCTCCGTGGCCCCCGGTATGAAGCTCAAACTGTTGCAACACCTGCCCTTTAAATTCATGGCCGAGGCTGTGTTGTGTCTGTTCACTGTTTGAGTTCGATATTAAATGAAGAGCATTGGCAGTTTCTGGAGTAGGTTACATGGTCGGCACAACATTGTGAGTCGAGGGGCCTGTAATGTGCTGTAGATTTCTATGTTCTGTGTCAAAGGCAGGCAGAGGGATTAGTTTAAATGGACAGGAGGACAGCATGGAAAGTTTCGGCCGAAAGGCCTGTGTCAGTACCGTAAGGGAGGGGTTCTGTTCCAAACATCGACTCTATTCCCCTCAACAGATGCTGCCTGACTTGACAACATTATTGAAAAATTGTATTCAGTTCCGTTTAGCATTCTGCACAGAAATGGTGTTTTGTGCTGGAAGACTGCAGAGAAGATTCATCATGATTGAGGGCGCATGTGTCCATAGACCATAAGTCATAGGAGCAGAATTGGGCCATTCAGCCCATCGAGTCTGCTGCCTTCCTGTCATGTCATATCTCGGGTCGCACTCAATTTGATACACCTGATCTCTCACCATATCCTCTGATGCGCTGACCGACCAGGAAACTTTCAACTTCCGCCATAAATATACCCACAGACTTGGCCTTTACTGCAGTCTGTGGCAGAGCATTCCACAGATCCAATACTCCAATATTCCACCTTACCTCTGTTTGAAAAAGTGGCTCCTCATTTTTGTGTATGTGCTCTCTGGATCTCGATAGTCCCACCATCTGAAACATCCTCTCACATCCACCTTTCAACATTCACCCGGTTTCAATGAGATCCCCTCTGCATTCTTCACAATTCCAGAGTGTACATGCCAGAAGTTGCCAAATGCTCCTCATATGTTAACCCCTTCATTCCCAAAATCATCCTTATGAACCTCTTTGGACTCTTTCCAATGACAACACATCCTTTTTGAGATAGGGGGCCACGAAACTGTTGACGATACTCCAAGTGTGGCCTCACTGGTGTCTTATAAAGGCTCAGCATTAACCCCTTGCTGTTATATTCATTGGGCGAGATTGGACAGTATTGATCTACAATGGGATCTTGGAATCCGAGTTCACGACTCCAGATACTGCAGTTTCTGGCCTTTGTGTTGCATCTGTGGAATTGTATTCTCATTTAGGAATAATACGGAGGTTTTGGATTGTGATTAGAAGAGGCTTCGCAGGATGCTGCTTGGATAAAATCTCGGGTAATTTTCTCTGGAGTGGCAGAGGCTGAGGGAGATCTGACAGACGTTTACAGGAAAGTGAGAGGCACAGACAGAGTGGACAGCCGGGATTGATTCTCTAAGGAGAAAATGTCCAATGCCAATGGGCATGCACTTCAGGAGAAAGGGGGAACACATCCTCATTGGTCCTTTTTGCACTATTTATGTGTTTTGTAATTTAGTGTTATTTTGCATCTTTTCCCTGCACAGCTGCTTTTGCAAAGAAAGCAATTAGAAAGGACAATGACGTTAAAGACCTGAATCAGAATGGTAAATGAGATTTGCGTTTCAAGTTTTGTTTTTCATGCACATAGTGGTGGGTGTCTGGAGTGAATATCGGGTGGTGGTGGAGGCAGATGTGAAAGAGGCTATTAGATACCACGTGAATATGAGGAGAATGGAGGGATGTGTTCCTTGTGTAGCCAGAAGGGATTGGTTTAGTAAGGCATGAAATGACCAGTTCAATTGGTTCAGAACAACACAGTGAGCAGAAGGGCCTGTTCAAGGACAAGTACAGCAAACAGAGCAGGTAAACTGGACAAAGTGATCCCACTCCGAGAACAGACTGTAACGTCAGTCGATATATGCCGGCATCTCTCACCAAAGATACTTCACTGCTGGGTAAAATGAAGTTTGTGATGTTTATAACCGATGTGGTGAATTGTACTGCTCAGACATCTCATCCTACTGAGGAAATTAAAATTATTGTGAAAGCTGCAGAAAAGTATCTCGGTGTAACTGGTGTTTTGTGGGAAGCTTTAAATGAAGTTTTGTTGGGTGGGGTATCTGTGTCCCAGTCTACTTGTGAACATACATAATAGGATTTAAATATTGCAATGAAATGCGAGAACTCTGATTTATAATAGTCATGACTTTAAGAAATTTATTTCTGATTTTTCAGATTCTTCCGATGTTATACCTGTACAGGACAGATAGACAGACAGACAGGTATGTTTCATTGATCCCGAGGGAAATTGGGTTTCATTACAGCCGCACCAAGAATAATGAAGAAATATAGCAATATAAAATAATAAATAATTAAATAATAATGAGTTAATCATGCCAAGTCAAAATAAGTCCAGGACCAGCCTATTGGCTCAGGGTGGCTGACACTCCGAGAGAGGAGTTGTAAGGTTTGATGGCCACAGGCAGGAATGACTTCCTCTGCCGCTCTGTGTTACATCTCGGTGGAATGAGTCTCTGGCTGAATGTACTCCTGTGCCTAACCAGTACATTATGGAGTGGATGGAAGTCATTGTCCAAGCTGGCATGCAACTTGGACAGCATCCTCTTTTCAGAAACCACCGTCAGAGAGTCCAGTTCCACCCCCACAACATCACTGGCCTTACGAATGAGTTTGTTGATTCTGTGGGTGTCTGCTACCCTCAGCCTGCTACCCCAGCACACAACAGCAAACATGATAGCACTGGCCACCACATACTCATAGAACATCCTCAGCATCATCCGGCAGATTGTAATGGACCTCAGTCTCCTCAGGAAATAGAGACGGCTCTGACCCTTCTTGTAGACAGCCTCAGTGTTTTTTGACCAGTCTAGTTTATTGTCCACTCGTATTCCCAGTTATTTGTAATCCTCCACCATGTCCACACTGACCCCCTTGGATGGAAAAAGGGGTCACCGGTCCCTTAGCCCTCCTCAGAAACATGCACATTTCAAGTTTTTATTCCTGTGTGTCATTATATTGTCGTTTGCCTTGACAGTTGCCAGTTTTATAAGGAAAGGTGCAGGGTATAGAGTTGTGAATGGGAATAAAATATATGAGAAACTTGTAGTAGAAATTCTTGATTCAACAGGAATGTATATGATTTTCTTTTGCGGAAATATTAACTTTCTAAATCGTATTTGGAGGTTTGGCCATCCACTTTCCTCATGGAAAATGGTTTTAGTAGTGTCCATTCTAAAACCTGGAGCTCCCCGTCTGATTCTCCTTGTTATAGGCCAATATCATTAACGTCTCATTTATGTAAAATTGTGGAATATATGGTAATCCAACGTTTGAATTATGTTTCCGATCAAAGAGGTGATTTCATATTTTATCAGAGGGGAATTGGTTTGAACATCGAATTCTCCAACTTACGTTAATTCCCTCCCTCTCCCTTCCCCCATCCCACTTTCACTCTGTCTCCTCTTCCAGCTGCCTATCACCTCTCTCATGATTCTGCCTTCTTCTACTACCCATAGTACTTTCCCCTTATTTTCCTTTTTTACCTCTCCTGCCTATCCTTTCCCTGCTTCCCCTCCTCCCCTTGATCTTTCCTCTGATTGGTTTTTCATCTGGCACATTCCCCCACCCCGCCTTCTTTATAGGGACACCGCCCCCTCCTTCTTCAGTCCTGTCGAAGGGCCTCGGCCCGAAACGTTGTCTGCTCCTTTCAGCGGATGCTGCCGGACCTGCCGAGTTCATCCAGGTTTTGTACGTGTTGATTTGACCACAGCATCTGCCGTGCACTTAGTGTTTAAGAAAGAGGATGTGTTGGAAACTTTGAAAAACGTTAGGTCAGGTAAGTCCCAAGGGCCATTTCGGATATACCCAGGTTGCTTCGGGAATCGGGATTGCTTCGCCTTTGGCGATGATCTTCATATTCTCGCTGGCCACAGGAGTAGAAGCAGATGATTGAAGGGAGGCAAATGTTATTCCTTTGTTCAGCAAAGTGGGTAGGGATAACGTTGGAAATGATAGTCCAGCGAATGTCATTGCAGTAGTGAGAAAATTATTGGAGAAGATTCTTGAAGTTTAGCTGGTCAAAGCTTGAAGTACATTTATTAGACCGGACAGCATTTTTTTGAAAGTGTTGCTTTCTCAGAAATATAATTTTTTTAAAACGTTAGAGTGATTGAAGCTAAAAACAAAAATAACTTCAGTGCACTTGTATCACGAAGGATTTTGTACAAACAGGAAATTAACTGTTTTGAAAGCATAATGCGTTTAATTGCATAACGATTCTAAAGTTTTTCAATAGGTCAACTGAACTTGTTATATTTGTTGATGATTTTCGATTGCACTCAGTGTCAGAGGTTCCTCACTAAAGTGCCCAACCATACTCAGCCAACGTTGATGCTTCCAGTTGCCCTGATGCCGTTTGTCCACGACGGCAATGTCCTGGTGAATCCTTTCACCGTGCCCATCACTGACTGTGAAAAGATCTGCAGAGAGTCTAAACGGAAATGCAGAAAATTAGTCTTGAGTGGCAGGTTGCGCTTCAGTGTTTTGTCTGCTTGTTGTCAACCAGCTGCATGTAGTTTGCTGTTCGATAGTTGCCATGAAAGAAAATCAACTGCGTCCCTGAATGCATTCCATGCAATTTTGTCCAGTCCAACTTGGGTTTCTTCGAGTTCCCTCTCACTGTCTCTGTTACCCCTCGCTCTCCTGCAGCGCACCCCGTCTTCTTTACCCACTCCTTCTCCGATGCCCCTCTCCGTATCTGTAGCCCTACCCCAGTGTACTCTAGCCCATTTATTTCTGATCCTAAAATTGCGTTGGGGTAAGTACGTTACAGTACGTAAACAGTTCATTCGGCCCGTCACCCCATCGTTTCTCCCCCACGACGGACAGTCAAATATCCATAGCGCATGACCCGTCAACCCTGTCGTTCCTGTCAAGTGAAATTAAGGCACAGACAGGACACAACAGAGACAGTCCACCCGGTCCATCATCCTACTATTATTATCCCGTTAGAGTCAGCCACAGACATAGATCCTTCAGTCCATCATCCTGCTTTTCCGGGCTGTGAGAGTCAATTACAGACACGACATCACATAAACCGTTAGGCCCATTATCCTGCTGCTATTGGCTGTGAGAGTCAATTAAAGACACGACACCACATAGACCGTTAGGCCCATTATCCTGCTGTTACTGGCTGTGAGAGTCAATTACAGACACAACACCACATAGACCGTTAGTCCCATTATCCTGCTGTTACTGGCTGTGAGAGTCAATTACAGACACGACACCACATAGACCGTTAGGCCCATTATCCTGCTGTTACTGGCCGTGAGAGTGAATTACAGACACAACACCACATAGACCGTTAGGCCCATTATCCTGCTGTTACTGGCTGTGAGAGTCAATTAGACACAACACCACATAGACATTAAACTCATTATCCTGCTGATCCCGGCTGTGAGAGTGAATTACAGACACAACACCAGATAGCACATTATCCTGCTGATCCTGTCCTTTCAGAATCAGTCACAGACAACAGACCACAGGGAAAGACCAATCGGCCCATCATCCTGTCGTTGTCATCTTGTTACACTCAATTACAGACAAGGCGCCGCAGAAACAGACGTACAGCCAATCATCCCGCAGTGGCTCTCTTGTTACGGTCAACTGCAGACATAACACCACAGAGATAGACGCTTTAGCCCATCATCCTGACAATCCTGTCCCGTTAGTCAGTCACAGACACAAGACCTCGGAAAGGACTTCTCGGCCCATCATCCTGTCCTTGCTATCTTGTTACACTCAATTAACAATTACAGAAAAGACATCGCAAAAACAGACCCTTCAGCCCATTATCATGCTGGTTCTGTCTGGTTAGTCACAGACATTAGACCACAGAAACAGACCCTTTGGCCCATTAAACTGCTGTTCCTGTCCTCTCTGAATCAGAGACCGACTCCACAGCTTTGAAAATAAACCC
This sequence comes from Hemitrygon akajei, assembly GCF_048418815.1. Classification (NCBI taxonomy): domain Eukaryota; kingdom Metazoa; phylum Chordata; class Chondrichthyes; order Myliobatiformes; family Dasyatidae; genus Hemitrygon; species Hemitrygon akajei. The sequence continues at coordinate 11,193,752 of NW_027331920.1, read as the reverse complement.
GTCGGTCGTTTCGTATGGTTAGAATCACTGACAGGCAGCACAGCAGAGAGCCAGAGATTTCGGCCCAGCATCCTGCCGTTCTATCCCGTTAGTGTCCTTCACAGACAAGACAGCACAGGAAGTGTCGATTCGGCCCATCATCCTACTGCTGCCGCCACATCAGATTGAATCACAGACACTACAGCACATAAATAGACGCTTTGGCCATTCAATCTATCGTTCCTGTCCGGTTCATGTAATTCACAGACACGACAGCACAGAAACAGAACGCCAGGCCTACTTCCGGTCCTGTCCCGTTAAGGTCATTCACGGACACGCCACCATAGAAAAAGGCTCTTCGGGCCATCTTCCTTCAGATCCTGTCTAATCACGGGTTGCATTTGAATCTCAGGGGGAACAATATCTTTGCAGGGAAGTTTGCTAAAGCTACTGGGGAGAGTTTAAACTAGAATTGTTGTGGGGAGGGAACCGAACTGAAGAGACTGGGGTAGAGGAGGTTAGATCACAAATAGAGAAAGTATGTAGACAGTGAGAGAAGGAGGATAGGCAGGTGATAGAGAACGGATACGCTCAGACCGAAGGATTGATAAGGGTCTCTTTTAATGCAAGAAGTGTTGTGAGGAAAGCGGATGAGCTTAGAGCATGGATCAGTACTTGGAGATATGATGTGGTGAACATTACAAAGAATTGGATGGCTCAGGGACAAGACAGGTTACTTCAAGTGTCGGGTTTTAGATGTTTCAGAAAGGATTAGGAGGGAGGCAAAAGAGATGGGTGCATGGCACTGTAGATCAGAGATAGTGTCACAGCTGCAGAAAGGTGGACATCATGGAGGGATTGTCTACGGACTCTCTGTGGGTGGAGGTTAGGAACAGGAAGGGATAAATGACCTTACTGGGTGTTTTCTTACTGGCCGCCTAATAGTAACAGGGATATCGAGGAGCAGGTAGGGAAACAGATCCCGGAAAGGTGTAATAATAACAGAGTTGTCCTGATGGGAAATTTTAATTTCCCAAATATCGATTGGCATTTCCCTAGAGCAAGCGCTTTAGATGGGGTGGAGTTTGTTAGGTGTGTTCAGGAAGGATTCTTGACGCGGTATCTAGATAAGCCTACAGGCGGAGAGACTCAACTTGATTTGATATTGGGAAATGAACCTGGTCAGGTGTCAGATCTCTCAGTGGGATAGCATTTTGGAGATAGTGATCATAATTCTATCTCCTTTACAATAACATCGGAGCGAGATAGGAACAGACAAGTTAGACAAGCGCTTAAATGGAGTAAGTGGAATTATGAGGCTATCAAGCAGGAAATTGGAGGCTTAAATTGGAAACAGATGTTTTCAGGGAAAAGTACGGAAGAAACGTGGCAAATATTCAGGGAATATTTGTGTAGGTACGTTCCAATGACACAGCGTACAGGAACCGTGGTGTACAAAGTCTGTAATAAATTTAGTCAAGAAGAAAAGAAAGCTTACCAAAGATTCAGGGAGATAGGTAATGTTAGAGAGCTAGAAGATTATAAGGCTACTAGGAAGGAACTTAAGAAGGAAACCAGGAGAGCCAGAAGGGGCCATGAGAAGCCTTGGCGGGCAGAATAAAGAAAAACCCCAAGGCATTCTACAAGTATGTGAAGAGCAAGAGGATGAGACGTTATGTGTAAAATAACAAGGGTGACAGTGGGAAAGTATGTTTGGAAATAAAGGAAATAGCAGAGGTACTTAATGAATATTTTACTTCAGTATTCACTATGGAAAAGGATCTTAGTGATTGTCGTGATGGCTTGCAGCAGCCTGGTAAGCTAGAGCATGTCGACATTATGAAAGAGGATGTGCTAAAGCTTTTGGAAAGCATCAAATTAGATAAGTCGCCGAGACCGGACGAAATGTACCCCAGGTCACCGTGGGAAGAGAGGGTGGTGATTGCTGACCCTCAGGCGATGATCTTTGCATCATCAATGGGGACGGGAGAGGTTCCGCAGGATTGGAAGGTTCGGATGTTTTCCCTTATTCAAGAAAGGGAGTTAATAGCCCAGCAAATTATAGACCAGTGAGTCTTACTTCAGTGGTTGGTAAGTTGATGGAGAGGTATAATATGACGATGTGTAGTCAGCATGGCTTTGTCAAGGCTGGTGCCTCATGAGTCTGATTTAATTTTTTGAGGATGTGACTAAACACATGGATGTAGCAAGAGCAGGAGATGTAGGGCATATGGATTTCAGCAGGGCATTTGATAAGGTACCCCATGCAAGGCTTACTGAGAAAGTAATGAGGCATGGGATCCAAGGGGACATTGTTTTTTGGATCCAGAACTTGCTTGCCCACAGAAGGCAAAATGTAGTTGCAGACGGATCATATTCTGCATGGAGGTCGGTCACCAGCGGTGTGCCTCAGGGATCTATTCCGGGAGCTTTACTCTTTGTGATTTTTATAAATGACCTGGATGAGGACGTGGAGGAATGGGATTGTGATGGCACAAAGGTTGGAGGTGTTCTGGATAGTGTGGAGGGCTGCCAGAGGTTACAGCGGGACATTGATGGAATGCAAAACTGGGCTGAGAACTGGCAGATGGAGTTCAACCCAGATAAGTGTGAAGTGGTTGATTTTAGCAGGTCAAATATGATGGCAGAATATAGTATTAATGGTAAGTCTCCTGGCAGTGTGGAGGATCAGAGGGATCTTGGTGTGCGAGTCCATAAGACGCTCAAAGCAGCTGTGCATGTTGACTCTATGGTTAAGGAGGCATACATGTATTGGCCTTCATCAATCGTGGAATTGAATTTAGGAGCCCAGAGGTAATTTTGAAGCTTTATAGGACCCTGGACAGACCCCACTTGGAGTACTGTGCTCAGTTCTGCTCGCCTCACTACAGGAAGGATCTGGAAGCCATAGAAAGGGTGCAGAGAAGATTTACACGGATGTTGCCTGGATTGGGGAGCATGCCTTATGTGAATAGGTTGAGTGAACTCGGCCCTTTCTCCTTGGAGTGACGGAGGATGAGAGGTGCCCTGATAGAGGTGTACAAGATGCTGAGAGGTATCGATCGTGTGGATAGTCAGAGGGTTTTTCTCAGAGCTGAAATAGTTGCCACAGGAGGACACAGGTTTAAGGTGCTGGGGAGTAGGTACAGAGGAGATGTCAGAGTGCAGTTTTTAACTCAGAGAGTGGTGAGTGCGTGGAATCGGCTGCCGGTAACGCTGGAGGAGGCCGAAACGAAAGGGTCTTTTAAGAGGTTTTTGGATAGGTACATGTAGCTTAGTATAATACAAGGCTATCGGTAAGCCTTGTAATTTCTAAGGTAGGGACACGTTCGGCACAATTTTGTGGGCCGTTGGGCCTGTATTGTGCTGTAGGTATTCCATGTTTCTATCACAGTGAATCAAAGACATGCGTGTACCCGCATATGGACAACACACCCTTAAATTTACGCACTCAACATATCAGTGTCCTCCCCAATACTGACCGACACATTCCTAGATACGTACACACCCTAAAATCCATGTGCATCCCCAAATCCCAATGCACTCCATAAAACAGTGTGCCCTGCCAAATCCACTGGCACCCCCAAAACCGTGCGCAGTCCAAATCCGGTGACACCACCACGCACACATTAGATCATCCCAAAGAAATAACGGTTTCAAACAGTTCATAAATTAGCTGCCTCCACCTTAGACAAATAGCAAGATGAAATTTCAGAATTTAAATTATATTTGTTAGTAAAGTACCTATGAATAAAACAGGGTTGAGATTCATCATGCCTCCAATTGACCCACAACCCTTAAAACCCCACATTCGCCGAAACACCCCTAAATCTGCGCTCATCCCTAAACCTGTGCGCAGTCCTGAACCCAGTGACACCCCGCAGAGGATTATCCCAGAGCTAGAGTCATTTCAAACTGTTCAGTAAGTAGCTGCCTCCACCTTAAACTAGTAGCAAGAACAAAGTTCAAAGTGCAATTATTTTTAAAATATCTTGGGTTTCGTCACAGTGCTACCTCCACACCAAACCTGTGTGCAGCCACATATCAGTGTGTACCCGCAGCTCTATGTGCACTCCCAAATCTGTCGCACCCAAAGCCCGCTGACATCCTCCACATTAGATTATCCCAAACAAGACTCATTTCAAACAGTTCACAAATAGCTGCCCCACCTTACATATATCAAGAACAAAGTTCAAACTGCAAAGTTTTCAAAGTTTTATTGGATGCTTTATGTGTTGTTAAAGTATCTATAAATGAAACAAACTTGCGATTAGTCACAGTCATAAATCCACTGACACTCCCAAATCGGCTTTGTGCAGGAAGCCAGATGGTGGTTGTAGATTGTTGCCTCTCTGACTGAAGACCTGTGACCGGTGATGTGCTGGAATCGGTGCTGGGTCCGTTGTTGTTTGTCATCTATGTCAACGATCTGGTTATCACGTGATAAACCGGATCAGCAAATTTGCGGAAGCCAACAAGTTTGGGGGTGTAGTAAACAGTGAAGAAAGATTTCATTGTTTTCAGCAGGATCTGAACCAGCTGGAAAATGGGATGAAGAATAGCAGACGGAATTTAATGCAGACAACAGAGAGGTGTTGCGCTTTCACAGACCCAAACAGGATAGGTCTTACAACGTGAGCGGAAGGACACTGAACGCTGTGGAAGATCAAAGGATCTGGGAATACAGGCCTATAATTCATTGAAAAGCTTCGCAGGTATTCAGGAGATTGGCCTGATAAATCAAACTATCGAGTGCAGGACATGGGATGTAATGTATAAGGTATTGGTGAGGCCTCGGTAGGAGTATTGTACGCAGTTGTGGTCACCTACCTACAGGAAAGTTGTAAATGAGATTGAAAGGGTGCAGGGAGAATTTACAAGAATGTTGCCAGGTCTGCATTACCTGAGTTATACCCGAAGACTGAAGAGCACAGGACTTTCATGCTTGCAACGTGGAAGAGTCAGAGCAAACTTGATAGAGGTGCACAAAATTGTGGGGTGTATAGTCAGGGTAAATGGAAGCAAGATTCTTCCTCTGAGGTTGGGTGGGACTGTGACCAGAAGCCATGGGTTAATGGTGAAAGGCCGAGAGCTGAAGGGGAACATGACAGTTTCTTTGCTTTACTTTTCTATGAATCTATAGTTCTATTTATTGTCCCTAATTAGGCCATACTTTACCAAATCGTTACGAATCCTTTTAACAGGACTGACCGGGGATTCACTGGTTAGGGGCACAGACTGTGGGTTCTATTGACGAGAATGAGACTTCGGAAAAGTCTGTTGAATCACACGAGCCAGGGTCAGGGACATCTCCAATTGCGGAAGTAGTATTCTTCAGGGAGAGGGTGAGAAGTTAGGGGTCATAGTTCAGGGGTGACGGGAGTGTGTGCTAGGGAGAACTCTGCATCTGAAGCGAGATTAGAAAAATAGAAAACCTATAGCACAATACAGGCCCTTCGGCCCACAAATTTGTGCCGAACATATCGCTACCTTAGAAATTACTAGGTTTACCTACAGCCCTCTATTTTACTCCGCACCATGTGCCTATCTAAACGTCTCTTAAAAGACCTATCGTATTCGCCTCCACCACCGTTGCCGGCAGCCCATTCCACGTACTCACCACTCTCTGAATAAACAACTTACCCCTGACTTCTCCTCTGTACCTACTCCCCAGCACCTTAAAACTGTGTCCTCTTGTGGCAACCATTTCAGCCCAAGGAAACAACTTCTGACTATCCACACGATCACTGCCTCTCATCATTTTATACACCTCCATCAGGTCACCTCTCATCCTCCTTTACCAAAGGGAAAAGGCCGATTTCACTCAACCTATTCTCATAAGGCATGCTCCCCAATCCAGGAAATATTCTTGTAAATCTCCGCCGCACCCTTTCTATGGCTTCCACATCCTTCCCGTAGTGAGGCGACCTGAACTGAGCACAGTACTCCAAGTACTGACCAGGGGCATATATAGCTGCTACGTTACCTCTGGGCTCGTAAATTCAATTCCCCGATTGATGAGGGTCAATACACCATATGCCTTATTAACCACAGTCAACCTGGGCAGCTACTTTGAGTGTCCTATGGACTCGGAACACAAGATCCCTCTGATCATCCATACGGCCAAGAGTCTTACCATTAATATTATATTCTGCCATCATATTTGACCTACCGAAATGAACCGCTTCACACTTATTGTTATGAGTGTATTATTTTTGCTTTGTACAGTTTTAGAGTGAAGAAAAGGAAAGTTTAGCCACCCCAAGAGACTTGAACTCCCAGATAACTTTCACCAAGTTCTCAGACCTTAATTAGCTTGTTATGGCTATGGCATGTTCACAGTCATCTTTAAGATAGGCCAGGTGATGCAAATTTCAAAGATTTATAAATACTCTGACTCCTCAAACCTTGTCCCAACAATCAGCAGCCTTGGGCTCCTCTACGCAGCTGCCCATCACTCTGAAAAATTAAATAAATGATGCCCACAAAGCAGGAGAAGGCTATAAGAAGATAGCAATGCGTTTTCATGTGACCGTTTCCTCAGGTGCTAATGTAATTACGAAATGGCAGATGACGGGAACGGTGGATGTCAAGTTGAGGTCAGGAAGACCAAGAAAACTTTCCGAAAGAGCTGCTCATAGGATTGTTAGTAAGGAAAATCAAAACCCCCGTTTGACTGGAAAAGACCTTCAGGAAGATTTAGCAGACTCTGGAGTGGTGGCTCACTGTTCTACTGTGGAGTGACACCTGCACAAATATGACCTGCATGGAAGAGTCATCAGAAGAAAACTTTTCCTACGTCCTCACCATAAAATTCAGTGTCAGACGCTTGTAAAGGAACATCTAAACAAGCCTGATGCATTTTGAAACTAAGTCCTGTGGACTGATGAAGTTAAAATAGAACTTTTTGGCCGCAATGAGCAAAGTTGTGTTTGGAGAAAAAACATGAAAAGAACTGTTAAGCACGGGGGTAGATTGATCATGTCTGGGCTTGGGTTGCAGCCAGTGGCACAGGGAACATTTCACTGGCACAGGGAAGAGAGAATTCAATGAAATGCCAGCAAATTCTGGAAGCAAACATCACACTTGCCAAAGGGGGTGTTACTAAGTACTGAACATGCAGACTGCCCAAATTGTTGCTTCGGGATCTTTTCCAGTTTTGTTATTTTGAAAATGTAAAGGATGGAAATAAAAAAGTAATCTTGCTTAAAATATTAAAGAAATGTGTCATATTTCACTTTATGCGTTTTAGAAATCAGGTCCTCATTTACTCGCTTAACTGTTCACAGTAACAGAGATTTTCACCGTGTGCCCAAACTTTTGCATGCCACTATAAGTGCCACGAAATAACGGACAGTACTCCTCACAGAAATAATAAGATTCAGCTTTTAATTTGATTAAAGGGTTAGTAAAGAAAAGAACAACAAACGTGTCCGGTTTATTGAAGCGGTCTAATACGCACAAGCTGGAGCTCACAGTTTCCCCTTCGGGATCCTCCTTCGATCCCTCTGGGCTTCGTCCAATCACGGCCCCACTCCGGGTCGACTCCTACAGCCTCCTCTCTTCGGCGTCTTCACTCTTCTTCCTCAATCAAGTCCCAAGCCCAACCTCACCGGAGAAACCTCCCCTAGACCTAGCCATCCTAACCGGATGGGATACAACTCTCCTATCTCTTATCTTCCACAGTCACCCAAACAAGCAGTGTAGACAGAACAGACCAGCATCCCAGAGAAATAAATATGAACCATCTGAACCAGGGCATTACACTCTCCACCCTCCACAATGATCATGTCCCCATGACTTTGGAGTAATTTTTCATCCGGCATTATTCACACTCTGTTCAAAAGAATTTCGTGATGTCAGAAACTCCAGTCCATTTTCTACAGAGTACTGACTTTCCTCACAAGGGGGAAAGACGTAGTGCCCTGTTCCCCGGAGCTACATATGCCAGCCCATCTGGGATCCCTGATACTTTGAGAACTCCTTACCCCGTCATCTACTCCTTCAGGTTCGGGCACTCCGTGGGATACCGCTGGCCTATCTGGAGAGGACTCCCCCGTCTATCACTCGAGCCCCCCCACAACTCGGATCCCTCTGTCACGTGAATGAGCCCCTCATCACCCCCTTCATGAAACCCAGCCTCTCCACAGATAGTGCCCCTGATTTCACCTGGCTCAGCGTGAGAAGGGTTGGGAATCTCTCCCTCAATTAGTGGGGAGGTAACAAAAGACAGCTTATAGCACACCCCCATTTCCTCATCCGCCGAGTCCATATTCCATTCCGGTGCGGGGTACGGTCTAATCTTTCCTGCTCATGCTCCTCCGATTCTCTGCACAATCCTCTTAAAAGGTGTCGGCTCCATATCGGGCGCTGAGTCAACACGCAGCTCTTGTCCCAGACAAGGTGGTTCCGATGGAAAATCTTGGTAGGCCCGTTCCCAAACTCTTGTTTCACCTGGAAGACAATCCTCTACATCGGGCGTAGCCGCCCAGTGGTCAGCCTAATTATGCTTCCCAGGTAGCCCCAAATTCCTTATGAAGACTCGGTCTCCCGGCCTGAGCTGGGAGAACCTAACCTTTGGATGATACGTCCGCCTATGTCCTTGATTCTGCTTGGCAGCTGCGACCTCAGCTAAGTAATCAAACTTTTTTCAGCTCCCTCCTCACATTAGACACATACTTCAGATAAGCCTTCGGCAGTAGGTCTTCCTGGCCAGTTCCAAAAAAGAGGTCGACGGGCAGCCTCGCCTCACGCCCAACAGCAGATAATATGGCGACTCCCCGGTAGCTTCTTTACTTGTACACTAGTAGCAGTGGACCAGATGCCAAATATGTTGACTCCACGGGCTCTTTTTGCTGATTTCCAAGGTTCCTGGCCAGTGTCAAAACAGATTAAACCTTTCATGCTGGGGATCATCCTGCTGGTGATGAGGAGTAGTCCTCGGCTTCTCCAAGTATGCTTATAGGCCTACTCTCAAAATCCCAACCAGATCACTATGTATCAGACTGAGGAGTCCGTAATAAATGAATACCGCTCCCATAAAACTTTGGCCACCGTGGACGCCCTCTGATCCTTGGTATGGAAAGCCTGCGCATATCTGGTGTAGTGGTCCGTGATGACTAATACATTGGCCGCGTTGCTGCATCGGGGTCTATCAACAGGAAATCCATACACACCAGGTCCAGAGGCCCCGCACTCTGCAAATGTGACAAGGGAGCTGCCCGCGTAGACAGTCTCTTCCGTCTTATGGATCGAATGCACGACTTGCTGTATTCTTCGCCCTCCAGCTTCATTAGCGGCCGGTAGAACCAATCTCTGAGCAATCGATTGGTCTTTTCAAACCCCAAATGGCCAGAATCATCAGGAAGTGACTTCAACACTGTCCTCCGATACTTTTCAGGCTGAATCGGCTGAGAACGCGAGGCTGGTCCGAAGGCGACATGACCCGGTATAAACAATGCAGCAGAGACATGAGAGACACAGGCCTTCAGTTAATCTGCTCTACTGGTCTATAAATGATAAAAATATGATTCCAGACTCAGTCATTTCAAAAGGTTTCATTTATTTTCAGTCACACTGTTACAGCGGTTTGTAGACAGCAGAATGGCTCGAAAGACACGAGGGACCATCTGGGGTGTCCTGAAATAATAACTGGGTTAGTGGGGTCAGGTGACCCACACCTTGCACAGGTAACACCGCTAGTGGAAGCGGAGGTTTGAAATCGGAGTTTCCCCTCTCCCAGATGAGCAACCATCCGTGGTTAACGAGCCCCATTTGCCCGGAGCAATTGGTTTCAAGGCGCCAGTGGCCCTCCTTTGCCTCGTCTCCTGTCAGTGAGAACAGCTCCGCCAGGTGAAGGCCAGGAGTCGGATCTGGTTGTCAGAAGCTGTTTGAAACGCGCGCCATGAAGAGCATTTGTTTAGCAGTGCGAACTCGTCTCCACTACCACCCTTCGGCTGTGACCACCTTTGGAGCCTAGAGAATGGTTATATGGGAAAGATAAAAAAACAAAGTTTTTGTTGTGATGCAAGCCACTGTATATTTGTATTTTTTCTACATAAGAATATGTTTTCATTCGTTTCTTTGTAAATACTTTTCTTCAGTACAATCTTTTGGCAACTTTTTTACTTTTCCATCTTGCATTAAATAAAACCCCTTGCACTAACGTGCTGGTGCGGACTGATATCGGTTTGATTTTCAACTGGTGACCCTCGTCGTGTACACACCTGATAGCGAGGTGTGACACCCCCAAATACATTTTAGCTTTTCCCAGAGCAAAAGCCATTTCAAACAGTTCACAAATTAGCTGCCTCCACCTTACAGAATAGCAAAACCAAAGTTCAAAATTCAAACTGTATTTATTAGAAAAGTGCCGTGAGATTCATCACACCCCAATCCGTGTGTACCCCAAATGTACAGACACATTCCCAAATATACCCACTCACCCAAATCTACAGACACACCCACAAATCTACCCACACACCATATCTGTCTGGACAATCAAATTCGAGTGTACACGCTTATTCGATAATACACCCATAAATTTAAACACATCCCCATATCAGTGTATATCCCCATATTAGCCAACACATCCTTAGATCTGTGCCCATCACAAAATCCCAAATGCAGCTCCAAATCCCAATGCATCCCACAAATCAGTCTGCACCGTCAAATCCACCGATATCCCTATATCTGCGTGCAAACATAAATCTATCTGCTCCCTGAAATCCGTGTGAAACCCCGCTGACACCCCACCTGAAAATCAGATTATCCAGAGCAAGAACAGTATCAAACAGTTCACAAAATAGCTAGCTCCAACTTACAAATGTAGCAAGAACAAAGTTCAAAGTTCAAAATGTATTTATCAATAAGGTACCTATGACTGAAACAACCCTGAGATTCATCACATCTCAAACCGACCTGCACCCTCCAAACCCCCACATTCGCTGCCACACCCCTACGTCTGTAGACTTCCCCAAACCTGTGCGCACTCCTAAACCCACTGACACCCCACTTACACATTAGATTCTCCCACAGCAAGAATGCCTTCAACTTAAACTAACATCAAGAACAAAGTTCAACGTTCAAAATGTATTTATCAATAAGGTACCTATGACTGAAACAACCCTGAGATTCATCACATCTCAAACCGACCTGCACCCCCCAAACCCCCACATTCGCTGCCACACCCCTACGTCTGTAGACTTCCCCAAACCTGTGCGCACTCCTAAACCCACTGACACCCCACTTACACATTAGATTCTCCCACAGCAAGAATGCCTTCAACTTAAACTAACATCAAGAACAAAGTTCAAAGTGCATTTATTGTTAAGGTATGAAAAATGAAAAGCGTTCATTTTCATCACGACCCCAAATCTGTGAGCACCCAATTAACTATGCGCATCCCCGAAATCTGTGTACATTCCAGAATCCGTGCGCACCCCAAACCCACTGACACCTTCCAAGTGCATATTAGATTATACCAGAGCAAGAATCATTTCAAACATTTCCCAAATACCTACCGCACCATAAAAAAGTATCAAGAACAAAGTTCAAACTTCGAAGTGTATTTGTTGATAAAGTATCTATAAATGTAACAACATTGCTCACTCTCACGGGACAGGAACGACACGCTGATGGGTCGAAGCGTTTGTTTCTGCACTGCGGTTTCCTTGACTGTCTCTTGCGTGAGAGGAACAACAGGGTGACGGGCCGAAGGGTAGTCTTGTGCTGTCGTGTTTGTGACTGACTCTAACGCTGGGAAATTATATGCAGGATGAAAAGGGTTAAAGCCTAACTGAGTTATTGGCAGCCTGACAAGTCGTGCTGTGAGAATAAAGTATGAACAAAGAAGTGTTTGTTCCATGAGAAGCTGCACAGTGTCCCTTATCAGTGTGTGTGTGATAAGGAATATTTTTAACAGCTGCGGACTCTGTACTCGGGGACTCGCTTGACTTGCAGATTTTCACCAGGTCTCTGTGGGTCAACTGAGCAACGCAAGCTTGCTAATAAACAGTATGTACTTTTAAGTAAATTATCTTGTATGTATGTGATAAGGAATATTTTTAACAGCTGCGGACTCTGTACTCAGAAACAGACCCTTCGTACATCATCCTGACTGTGAGAGTCAATTACAGACACAAGACCACATAGACCGTCAGGCCCATTATCCTGCTGTTCATGTCACATTAGAGTCAGGCACAAACGTGTGTGTGTATGAGAAAGAGAGAGAGAGAGAGAGAGAGAGAGAGAGAGAGAGAGAGAGAGAGAGAGGGGGGGGGGGGAAGGAAAGGCCACTCGGCCGATCATCCTGTAGATTCTGTCCCATTACAGTGAATCACAGACACGACAGAGCAGAAACACTCTTTCAGCCTATCTCGCTATTCGTTTTATCCCATTGTCCATAGGCACTGTAACACTGGCAGAGACACTTCAGCCCATCAAGATACCCATTATATCCCATTATCAGTAGAAACTATAGCACAGGGAGAGGCATTTCGGCCCATTGTCCTGCCGCATCTCCCACATTCGAGTCAGTCACGGACACTATGGCATCGAAACAAACTCTTCGGCCCATTTCTCTGTTGTTCCTCTCATGTTTGCGTCAGTCACAGACACAGTACAGCAACGAAACAGACTGTGACTGAACAGTTTGGTAATGCTCATTCTCCGCTAACCTTGACCCTTTGCCCGGTTAGTCACTCCCCCTCGTTCTGTCCATGGTCTAGTTTCCCCAGTGTTTCACGTCCTTTTCCCTCCCGTTCCGCAACTCTTGGGAGTCCACCGTTTACACACCGCACAGTGAAACAATGGGTAGCTTGGCTAATCAAAACAATCCTTTCTTTTAACTTGCACTGCTGGTCTATAACTCATAAGAATAAGGATTCTAGACACAGTCATTCCAAACAGTTTTATTTGTTTTCACTCACACCGTTATAGGGGTTTGTAGACAGCAGAACGACTCCAAAAGACCAGAAAGACTGTTTGAAGCGACCTGGGTTAGTGGTCTCAGGTGCCCCACAGGTAACACCACTGGTGGGGAGTGCATTATTACTTTATATTCATCTGGATCTGTGTGCATCCCAAAATCCATATGCACACCTAAATCCCAGTGCACACCACACATCACTGTGCACAGTGAAATCCACCGACACCCCCAAAACAGTGTGCAACCCCTGTTTAAGGACACCCATAAACCTGTGTGCACAAAATCGGTCTGCACCCCTAAATCAGTGTACAGCCCCAACTCGCTGACACCCCACCTGCACATTAGATTACCCCAGAGCAAGAACAATTACAAACCGTTTACAAAATACCTGCCTCCACCTGACAAAAACAGCAAGAACAAAGTTCAGAATTCAAACTGTATTTATCAGTAAAGTAACTTTGAATGAAACAACCTTGAGATTCGTCACACCCTGAATCGACCTACACCCCCCTACTTCCCCATGTTTGCTGACACACCCCTGAATCTGCGCTTATCCCCAAATCTGAGCGCACTCCTCAGCCCAGTAACACCCCTCCTACATGGAATATTATCTCAGAGCAATAAGCATGTCAAACTGTTCAGTAAATAGCGGCCTCCACCTTAAACTGATAGCGAAGAAAGTCGAAGGTGCATTTATCATTGGTTTTCAAAAATGAAACAATCTTGGGTGTTGTCAAAGTACCAATTCCGCAGACACGCCAAATCCGTGTGCACCCACATATCAGTGTGCACCTCCAAATCTATGTGCACTGCCGAATCCGTGCGCACCCCAAACCCGCTGACACTCTCCACATGCCCATTAGATTATCCCAGAGCAAGAATGATTTCAAGCACTTCACAAATAGCTGCCGCACCCTAAAACATAGCAAGAACAAAGTTCAAGCTTCGAAGTGTATTCATTATTAAGATATCTATAAATGAAACAACCTGAGATTGGTCACACCCTCAGATCCGCCGACGCTGCCACATTTGCTTTGTGTGAGAAGCCAGAGTGTGGTATTAGATGGTCTCCTCTCTGAATAAAGGCCTGTGACCAGTGGAGTGCCGCAGCGATCGGTGCTGGGTCCGTTGTTGTTTACCATCGATATCAACGATCTGGGTGATAATATGATACAGTACATCAGCAAGTTTCTGAATGCCACCAGGTTTGGGGGTGTAGTGAACAGTGAAGAAGGTTTTCATGTTTTTCTTTCAGCATGATCTGGTCCAGCTGGAAAAATGGGCTGAAAAATAACAGATCGAATTCAGTGCAGACAAGAGAGAGGTGTTGCTCTTCCATAGAACTAAACAGGGTCGGTCTTACCAAGTGAACGGAAGGGCACTGAGGAGTGTAGAAGATCAAACGGATCTGGCAATACAGGTCTATAATTCATTCAAAGTGGCTTCAAAAGTATACAGATTGTTCGGAACATTGGCCTTCATAAATCAATGTATCGATTGTCGGAGATGGGATGTAACGTGTGAGATACTGATGAGGCCTTGCTACGAGATCTGTGTTCAGTTATCGTCACCTAGCTACAGGAAAGCTGTACCTAAGGTTGAAAGGGTACAGGGGAAATTTACAAAGTTGTTTCCAGCTCTGGATTATCTGACTGAATAGCTTAAAACTTTATCCCTGCAAAGTGCAAGATTCAGAGTAAATTTGATAGAGGTGTACAGAATTATGGGGGTATAGATCGGCAAGGTTTTTCTGCTGTGGTTGTGTCGGACTACAACCAAAAGTCATGGGCTAATGGTGAAAGGTGAAAAGCCTAAGAGGAACATGGCAGGTAGCCTCTTCACTCAATAGTTGAAATAGTTGTCAGCAGCTGGTTATTGTGAGCTCGATTACAAGGTTTAAGCGAAGTGTGGATAGGTACAAAAATGTTAGGGGTATAGAGGACTATTCCATGGTTCAGCGTGGCCTGCGCGTTGCAAATGGCCTGATTCTTTGCTGTACTTCTCTATGATTCTAATTCTACCTTTTGTCCTTAATTAGGCCATACGTTTCCAAATCATTACAAATGGTTACACATCCTTTCAGCAGTACTAAGCGGGGATTCACCAGTTAGGGGGACAGACTGTGGGTTCTGTTGACGAGAATGAGACTCCAGAAAGGTATGTTGAATCTCACACGCCAGGGTGAGAAACACCTCGGATCGAGGAAGTCGTGTTCCTCAGTGAGTGGATGAGATGCTGGAGGTCGTAGTTTACAAGTGACAGAAATGTGTGTCCGGGAAAACTCTGTATCTAGTGATCATAATTCTATCAGTTTCAAGGTAATTGTGAAGATTGATATAACTGGTCCTCGGAATCTGATTGTAGTTTGGAAAAACTACAATTTCAATGTCAGCAGCAGAGTTCAGGCCGGTGTAGATTGGGTTACAATGCTTTCTAAGTTGAAAACATTCAGCAGTGCAGAGTTTATATGTTCCTGTTGGAATAAAGGCCAAGGCTTCAGGGATCTTGATTTTAGAGGCATACTGAGAGTCTGATTAAGACGACGAAAGAGGCATAGACAGCTCGGATGAAATGAGTCACTCGGGAAGCATAAGAAAACATGAACTACCTCACAGGGAATTCAGCAGGAATCAAAGGAGGCATGAGTTTTCTCGAGCAGACAAGCTGAAGGAGAATCCCAAGGATCTCTGGAGATATACGGAGAGGACGAGGATTGCAAGGGACAAAAATGGTGTCCATTGGCGATCAGAACAATCTTCCAAGAGAGACGGGGAAGATATTTTAAAAGTTTTTTGTATCTGTAGGTGCTTCAGTAACAGACACATGGACAAAGGAAATGGGGCAGAACAGCACTGAGGTCATGGACCATATACGGATTATGGGGAAAGGGGTGTTTGCCGACTTGCGACACATTATGGTGGATGAATGCCCAGGTCCAGATAGGGTGTCCTCCCCGGTTCATGTCGGTGGTTAATGCGGAAATTGCAGGAAACTTGGCAGAGGGATTTAAAATGTTCTCAGCCACGGGTGAGGTGCTGGAGATTAGCTTCCGTTGATCAAGAAAAGTTCGAAGAATAAGCCTGGAAATTAGAGACAGGTGCGTCTGACATCAGTCGTGGGTAACTTATTGGAAGACGTTTTAAGGGGCAGGATATAGAAACTTCTGAATATCAATAGTATTCTGCTAAACTGGTTTTGCAGTTGACACCTAAATTCAGAGCGTGAGTGGGCAGCGAAGTAGGTGATCAAAACTTACAGCATGAATTAAGCAGCTGGAAAGAATTTCTAAAAATGACAGATGGAATTTAATGCAGATTAGGGAGAGGTGTTGCACTTTGGGAGGACCAAGCACAGAAGGACATGCACAGTGAATGGTCGGCAATTGAGGAGTACGGGAGAATGGAGGAATCTGGGAATAGAGGTCCATAACTCCTAGGCAGGTCATAGATTGGGCCATAAATTGAGCTTTTGTCACATTGCCCATCATAAGAGCAGATGATTCTACACGTGATAAAACCAAATGAAGATCCACATTGGCTCTTAATACGACAAGGGGATCGATCCAGGAACCATTTATGTGAACATCCTGTGAGCCCTCTCCAACGTCAGCCCATCCTTCCTAAGATAAGGGGCAGAAAACTGCTCACAATACTCCAAGTGAGGCCTCGCCAGTTGTTTATAAAGTCACAACATTCCCTCCTCGCTTTTATATTGTAGTCTTCTCGAGGTGAATGACAACACCGCACTTGCCTTCCTCACCACCGACTCAACCTGCAAATTTGTCTTCATATAATCCTGCACAAAGACTCCCAAGACCCTTTGCGCCTCATTTAGAAAAAAAATCTATCACCTAATAAATAGTCTACCTTTTATTTATTCTACCAAAGTACGTTACCATAAACTGCTTGACAATATATTCCATCTGTTACATTCTGCCCTTTCTTCTAATCTGCCTAACACCTTCTGTAGCCTCTCTAATTCCTCAAATCTATCTGCGCCTTCACCTATCTTTTTATCATCCGCAAACATGGCCACAAATCGCTCAATTCTGCCATCCAAGCCATTGACATATAATGTGAAAAGAAGCGGCCCCAACACAGCCCGCTGTGGAACACCACTAGTTACCGGCAGCCAACCAGAAAAGGTTCCCTTTATTCCGACGCTTCGCAACCTGCTAAACAGCCAATGTTTTCTGCATACCAGCAGCTTTCGTGTAATACCATGTGCTCTTAAGTTGTTTTGCAGCGTCATTTTGTCAAAGGCCTTTTGAGAATCCAAGCAGACAAATTCCTCTGTTTCTCTTTCGTCTACCCTGATTGTTATTTCTTCAAAGAATTCCAAAAAATTTCAGGCAAGATTTTCCACTGATAAACAATGCTGACTACGGCCTATTTTATCATGTTCCTCCAGGAACCCCGAAACCACCTACTTAATAATCGACTACAAACCACCGAGTAATACGATAATATTTAACCTGACTCGGAATGTTTAAAGGAGATGTGCGATGCAAATTTTCTTTTCACACTCATAGTGGTGGGTGCCTGGAATGAATGCCTGGGGAGGTGGTGGAGGCAGCAGACGCGATAGAGGCTATTAGATACCACGTGAGTGTGAGGCGAATGGAGGGATGTGGACCTTGTGCAGGCTGGAGGGTTTGGTATAGTAAGGCATTGAATGACCAGTTCAATTGGTTCAGAACAACACAGTCAGTAGAAGGGCCCGTACTGCTCCATGTTGGTGAGATCACAGCTGGAGGTCCGTGCGCACCTCTGGTTGGTCACCTCTGGAAGGACGTGATTAACCCGGAACGGCGGAGTAGGGATTCACGGCTTTTGCCGCCGGGACTGCAGGACTCGAGTCAGAAGGAGACTGGACAGTGACTGTCGCAAACAAGAGACAATCTGCAGTAATCAAGGAGGTATCCTCCTTTTTCAAAGAAAGAGGCTACCTTTCTACCATCAACGCTGCCCTCAACCGCATCTCTTCCATTTCACACACGTCTCCATCGCCTCTCTCTGCTCGTCATTCCTCTTTTTCTTTCTTTCATGGCCTTCTGTCTCTTTCACTAATCAACTTCCCGATGAACTTCCCCCTCCCAGTTTTACCTATCACCTAGTGTTGCGCTCTCCATTCCACTCACTTTTTAAATCTACTCCCTTTATCTGTTTGCAAGGCTTTAGCTTGAGTTAGGATTTATATCGGGGTGGAATTTTTGGTAAAACAAATTGAGGGAAATCCAATGTTTTCTGTGATGGTGTCTCAGTCTCCAGCTGACATTATTTAGAATAGAACGGCACAGCCCATGGTGGGGAAGGAGGTGATTTACTGGAATCAAATTGAGATAATACAGGAAGGGTTATTAAACCTGGAGATGATTGAAGAATGATTGAGAAAATCGGAGAATTCGAAGGGATCATAATAATCCAATACCGATTAATGTGGGCAAGATGATTGCTACAGAAATGGGGACGGTTATGTTACTGGCTGGGTCATTTGCTGCGATTCGTAATCACGATAATTTAAGTGAAGAAGTTAAACAATATAGGGATATGTCTTTCAGTGAATACCCTGATGTGCTGGAAGTTAGATGTAGCAATGATAGTATCACTGATGTCAAGTATTTTTTGTGTGGATTTAAGAATATTATTGAAACAGATTAGGCATCCCCATGAAAGGATGATCGTATGACCAGACATATGACTGACAGCTCTCTTGAGAAAATGTTATCATTTTTGAATCGGATTTGGAGGTTAGATCATCTTCCTTCCCCATGGAAAATGGCAGCGTACTGTCTATTAGAAAATCTGGGAGGTCCCCATCTGATCCTTCCAGTTGTGGGCTTATACCGTTAATGTTTCATTTATGTAAACTGATGGAATGTCAGGTAATCGAACGTTTGAGTTATACTTTGGAAAAGAGAAGTGATATCGCGTTATATTAGAGTGGATTTTGGAAGGCTAGAATGACTTTAATTCATGTCCTGAACCAAAGGGGATAATATTACACAAATTCTACCATTTACACTATTCCCACAACCAACAGACACATTCAAGGACTCTTGATCTCACGTTCTTGATATTTATTTCTTGTTTATTTATTATATATTTTTCATTTCAACTCGCACAGTTTGTTGTCCTTTGCACGTTGTTGTATTTTATCGGTCCGTCCTGTTGGTCTTTCGTTTTTCCCATTATTGGATTTACCGAGCATGCTCACAAAAAACTAAAACTATAAAAATAATGAATTTACTGTGTTCATTCTCAATTCTACATTCAAATTTGTAAATGTCTCTCGCAAACACAAGAGTGAGTTGTGAGTTTCAAAGGTTCACCATCAGCTGAGTAAATAATTTTGTTCTGACCTGAATGGTCATCAATCATTGTGACCCCTCTTTTGAGGCAACCCAGTTAAACGAAATATTCCTGAATCGAACTGAGCCTCGGATTCTGTGGCTCCCTGCTTCAAGGGGACACACACACACACCCACACACACACACACACACACACACACACACACACACACACACACACACACAGACACACACACACACACACACACACACACACACACACACACACACACACACACACACACTTCAAAAGGGCAACAATCGTACCAGTGCCCAAAATATCAACACAGTGAACTTCCTCCTCCATGGCTATCACCCAGTGGTGCTCACATCTACTGTGATGAAGTGCTTTGAGGGGCTGGACATGTCTGGAAACAACTCCTGTCTGTGCATGGACATGGACCCACAGCAATTTGCTAATCACCACAATATGTCTACAGCAGATGCAATGTCACTGACTCTCCACTCAGCCTTAGATCACCTGGACAACAGGAATACACAAATCAGGCAGCTGATTACAGCTCAGCGTTCAACACAATCTGACCCTCAATTGTAATCAACAAGCTCCAAAACCTGGGCCTCTGTACCTCCTTCTGCAACTGGATCCTCACCAGGAGACCACAGTCTGTGTGGATCAGTAATAACATCTCCTCCTTGCTGACAATCAACACTGGCACACCTCAACAATGCGTGCTCAGCCCACTGCTCTACTCTCTCTACACCCACGTCTGTGTGGCTAGGCTCATCTATAAACTTGCCGATGACACAACTATTGTTGCTGGAATTTCAGATGGTGACGAGGAGGAGTACAGGAGTGAGATAGATCAGCAAGTTGAGTGGTGTCGCAGCAACAACCTTGCACTCAGCATCATGAAGACAAAGGAATTGATTGTGGGTTCAGGAAGGGGAAGTTGAGGGAACACACACCAGTCCTCATCGTGGGATCAGAAGTGAAAAGGGTGAGCAGTTTCCATTTCATGCCTGTCAACATCTCTGAGGAACTGTCCTGAGCCCAACATATTGATGCAGTTACAATGAAGGCACAACATTGGCTATATTTCATTCGGAGATTGAGGGGAATCGGTCTGTCACTAAAGACACTTGCAAATTTCTACAGATGTACTGTGGAGAGCATTCTAACTGGTTGCATCACTGCCTGGTGTGGAGAGGCCACTGCACAGGATCGGAAAATGCTGCAGAAAGTTGTAAACTCAGCCAGCTCCTTCATGGGCACTGGACTCCACAGCATCCAGGACACATTCAAAAGATGATGCCACAAAAGGTGGCATCCATCATTAAGGACCCCCATCACCCAGGACATGCCTTCTTCTCATTGCTACCATCAAGGAGGATGTACAGGACCCTGGAGACGCACTCGCCGGTTCAGGAACAGCTTCTTCCCCACCATCAGATTTCTGAATGGACAATGTGCCAATAAACACTTCCTCAGGATTTTCCCTCACTTTTTGCACTACATTTTAAATATAATTTTAAACATACTAATTGTAATCTGTAGTTTATATTGCTAAATATTGCAGTGTACTGCTGAAACAAATGATCAAATTTCACCACATATGCAGGTCATATTAAACCTGATTCTGATACACAAACACACACAGCTGGGCTCAGACATACAACACTCCCACATTCCTCCCTCTGTGACACCCTGCTTGCTCCGTGGCCCCCGGTATGAAGCTCAAACTGTTGCAATACCTGCCCTTTAAATTCATGGCTGAGGCTGTGTTGTGTTTGTTCACTGTTTGAATTTGATATTAAATGAAGAGCATTGAATGGGAAGGAAGGTTTGAATAGAAGAATAAAGATCTCCTCTGTAGGTATATGGGGTCCTGGTGAGAGCGTACATGGAACACTGTGCACAGGTCTGGTCTCCCTCCCGGAGTCAGCCTGTGGGATGAAGGGAATGAAGAAAAGATTTCCCAGATTGATTTAGGAGGTGAAGTAGTGACCTCGGAGAGATTATACTGACCGGGACTGACTCAAAATTAGAGAAATAAAAGGTCGTCTGACTGAGACAGACGCAGTCTCACAGGGTATTGACAGGGTAGAGGCAGGAATGATGTTTCCTTTGGCTGTGGTGAGGAATGGGAGTCACAGAATCCGAGGTAACCTCAGCAGGAGAAATTTCCAACCCAGAGGGCAGTGAATTTTGTAATTATCTCCACAAGGTTTCTGAATTCGAAGTACAAATTTTGGGGCTCTGCGATGCTGGGAACGTTGCGCGAAAGTGGCGCTGAAGTCAAGGATCAGGCATGTTCTGAGTGAAAGGCAGAACAGACACAAAGGGCCAAATGGCCTGCTCCTGTTTCTTTTTTTCTAAAGTCCGAGTTTACCTTTGTGCCTGGTTCTCTCTTGACCTTCAGCCCGTCCTTTTGCACAGGGGAGCGCTCACAGCACCGGAGTTCCATCGGCAGCCGCTGCGGGCCAGCTCCCGTATCCCAGCAGCAGCAGACAGGTCTGGGAGGAAACTCCGGACAATAGGCCCCGATCCACGGCGGGGAAAGACCGGGCAACCCCTGTGTGGCTGAAACATCTCACGAAATCTCCGCCCGCCCGCCATCGGAAGGATTCAAAACACCGGCCGCTGTTGCAACCTTTACACGGGGAGCTGCTCCCAATCTCGGGTCTCTCACCGGGTCCACTCGTTCCTGATTCCAAACTTCAGTGCGATCCGAGCGCAGAGCATCCCGCCCACTGACACCCCTCAGCCAATGGAGGCAAGATTCTCCCAGTACTGTTCTCTGATTGGCTGTGAGTGTATCCGAGGGCGGACTGCTGCCAGGAGCCGGAGATATCAGTCACACTTTTTTCTCAGACTCAAAGCAAGTTCCCCAAGGCTCAAAGTTCAAAGTAAATTTTATTTTTTTAATTTTATTTTTATTTTTATTGAACACAAACAAAAACAAAAACACTAAACATATGCTAACAAAGCCAGGGAATCACACAAAAGCAGCAACAGATATATAACTATTAACTTTAAATATACAAATAAACAAGGAAATCCGCTCTGAATACTGTTGGACAGAAGGAACTATATCTAAGAGGAGTCACAAAACAGAAACATTAACAGAGATAACCCAAAACGTTCACAGATGTGTACAGTCTTTACAGCTTTCTGGTTATGGGAAGTTTTCAGAGTATAAACGTATAGTTTGAAGTCTGATGTAAAAAATATAAATGAAGGTTTCTTATTGCTGTGATTTCATTTATGGATATAATATTTGCTGTAAATTAACAAAGTATTTATGATAAAGAAATGATCCCTATGAGATATGGTATTATTAATAAAACCAAATAAGACGTTTTCAAAACACAAAGTTAAATCCACGTTAATATATTGATCTATAAATTGACAAGCATCAACCCAAAATGTTTTAACATATTAACAATCCCAAAACAGATAAAATAAATACTCTGGATATAAACCGCAAAAAGAACATTTAGTTTCAATATCAGAATTAACCCTTGTCAAATAAACATTGTTTGGATAATATCTGTATAATTTTAAATACGCCCCAAATACTCCTCCACCTCCGATTCCCCAAGCGACTATTCCAAAAACTAACAGAGTACATATAAGTCACCACATACAACTCCTACAAACATACAGAGCAAAGCTACAGAACGGTAACTATATCTGGATCACTGAGAGATCAACCAGAGTGCAGAAGACAACAAACTTCGCCAATGCAAATAAACAACGAGAACATGAAATAACCGCAGCGGCTGCCGATAGATGTCCGGTGCTCTCAGCGCTCCCTGTTCAATCTGACAGGACAAGAAACAGTGAGGCGCAAAGGTAAACTCGTGTTTCAGAAAATCAGAAATAGAGAAGGCGTGGCCATTCGGCCCCTTGCACCTCCTCTGCCCTTCACTCAGAACATGCTTGACTTTTGACCTCAGCACCACATTCCTGCAACTTCCCATCACCGCTGAGCCCCAGGATATGCCCATTCAATTTAGAAACCTTGTGGAGATAATTGCAATGATTCACTGCACTCTGGGTGAGGAAATTTCTCCTCACCTCAGTCCTGCTGAGTTGTCCTCGGATTTTGAGTCTGTGAGCGCTGGTTACACACCTTATGGGAAACATCATTCCAGCCCTTCTGCTGTAAATATCCTATGAGATTGTATTTCTCTAATTCTGAGACAGGAATGCGATCTGTCTGCCAAACCACCTCTTATTTCACTCATTTTGAGACAGTCCCAGTACGATGATTTCTTGTGAGAGCATCTCTATGGACAGTAAGTGAGTGCAGTTATCCTCTGTTGTTCCACAGCCTGAGGGGTAGTAATTGTTCCTGACCCTGGTGGCGCGAGTCCTGAGGCTCTCGTATCTTCTACCTGATTACAGCAGTTAGAAAAGAGCCTGCATGTGTGCTGAGCCTGAACACAGCCGCCTGTACACCGTCCCCTCTGGCCTGCCCTATCCGGGACCAGAGGGATTGTGGAGAGTAAATGTGGCACTTTGTCGAATATTACTGTGATCTGTCCCGTCTGGCCTGTTCAATCCGGGACCAAAGGGATTGTGGAGAGTAACTGTGGTACTCTGTCGAGTATCACTGTGATCCGTCCCCTCTGGCCTGCACTATCCGGGACCAAAGGGATTGTGGAGAATAAATGTGGTACTCTGTCGAGTATCACTGTGATCCGTCCCCTCTGGCCTGCACTATCCGGGACCAAAGGGATTGTGGAGAGTAAATGTGGTACTCTGTCGCGTATCACTGTGATCCGTCCACACTGGCCTGTCCTATCCGGGACCAAAGGGATTCTGGAGAGTAAATGTGGTACTCTGTGGAGTATCACTGTCATCCAGGTTCTCCTCCTGCCCCTTATTATTAGTGTCTGTGATTGCAGTGCGACAGTCTCTGGCCCAAGGTCCCCTCTTTCTACAAACCCCGTTTCTGTCCTCAGCCAAGTGTCCTCTTCATCTGCACCGTCCGCACGATCCTGCCACCCGTTCTGGGTTCTTCGTCAGGACCCGAACTCCATCTCCTCACTACCGGTTCTCTGTGCACACTCTCGCTTTTCCCCAGTCCCTTTAAAGAGTCAATTGCGCTCCATATTCATTAGAATATTTGTCACCTGGGGCCAGGTCTAACACAGTGAATTGAGATTAGTTAACTTAAAGGAATGGGCAGGCTTGGGTCTGAGACAATTTAGAAAAGTCTGCACTGCCAGCTGGACATAGTGATCTGTCCAGGGGTTTGCCGGCATTGGACTCTCACGTATCCTTAAAACGAGCTATAAAGTACACAAGGGATTCTCCTTTTTTCTTTAGTTATCGGGTAAATTCACCAAAATCTGCATGCAGTCGGGCTGTCATTCAAATGGGTTCCCTTACCTCAGCGACCCACCGTGCCATGGCTTGTATTACATCAGCCCCTCTGGTGGCTCCCGGTCACCTTCGGGCGTCTGCCTGGGAAAGGGGAACCCACTCCCTGTCCCCGTCCGAGAGGTTCCATATGTAACCCTGAGGAGTGCAGGCAAGTCCCCGGTCAGGGTCTGGAAAGGGGAACCCACTCCCTTTTTCAATGAATTCAGGTAAAGCCCCTGGTCCGGACGGTTATACTGCTGAATATTTTAAATCCTTTTCTTCTATACTCGCTCCTTGACTTTGTAAAATTTTTAAAGATCTGTTAACTGTAGGTAAATAACCGCAATCTTTTTATGATGCCTCCATTTCTCCAATTCTTAAAAAAGATAAAGACCCCACTGAATGTTCATCCTATCGGCCAATATCCTTGCTGAATACGGATTCTAAGATTTTTACCAAAATTTTCGCCACTAGATTAGAAAATGTATTACCTCAAATTATCTCTGAAGATCAGACCGGATTTATTAGTAACTGTTATTCATCTTTTAACATTAGAAAATTAATTAATATAATTTATACTTCTTCATCTAAAATACCAGAATGTCATTTCCTTAGATGCTGGAAAAGCGTTTGATAGAGTTGAATGGCTATATTTATTTTATACGTTGCAGAATTTTAATTTTAGCTTGAAACTTATATCATGGATTAAATTAATGTATTATAAACCTTTGGCTTCGGTTCTTACCAATAATCAAAGATCTCCTTTTTTTCAGTTGTCGTGTGGTACGAGGCAAGGCTGCCCTTTAAGTCCTCTATTATTTGACATTGCTTTGGAACCTTTAGCCGTTGCCATTTGTGAATAACCTAATATTTTTGGTATTACCCGAGGGTAAGGGACTTATAAGTTATCATTATATGCTGATGATTTGTTACTATACATATCTGACACCGAGAGATCTATTCCTGCTATTTCATCCTCGCTTGCTCAGTTTAGTAGCTTTTCTGGCTACAAACTGAATTTTAATAAGTGAATTATTTCCATTAAATATGCAAGTTCCAATTTTTAAACACTTACCATTTAAAGTTGTCACAGATCATTTTACTTATTTGGGTATTAAAATTACCAAGAAACATAAGGGTTTATTTAGTTAATTTTTTACCTTTAATTGAACAAATCAAGCAACTTGTTACCAGGTGGTCTCCATTACCTCTGTCATTGGTTGTTCGAATTAATACTATCAAGATGATATTATTACCCAAATTTTTATATTTATTCCAAGCAGTACCAATTTTTATTCCTAAATCTTTTTTTGATATTATTGATTCCAAAATATCCTCGTATGTGTGGCAGAATAAAAATCCTAGATTAAGTAAAAAATATTTACAGAAGACTAAGAAGGCACGTGGTTTTGTTTTACCAAACCTGAAATTTTATTATTGGGCAGTTAATATTCAATGTTTAATATTTTGGAGACAAAAATCGGTCATAGTACCTTGCCCACAATGGGTAAATTTGGAGTGTAAATCTGTACAAAACTTTTCCTTGTTTTCTATTTTCGGATCTTCGCTTCCTTTTGCTTTATCTAAAACGAATAAACAAATAACTAATCCTATAGTTAAACATACATTAAAAAATGGTTTCAATTTTGTAAATTCTTTGGCTTGAATAATCAAGCCCTATTATATCTAACTTCTTTTTCCAGCCCTCTTTTATGGACCAAGCCTTTGTGTTTTGGAAAACAAAAGGTATAACATGTTTTCGTGATCTGTTTGTAGATAACAGTTTTATGTCCTTTGAACAGCTATCCAGCCTAAAACTCATATTTTTTAGATACTTGCAAGTTTGAAATTTCTTGAATATTAGTATTTTCTGAAATTATGTCCAATGGACATTACAGAAAAAATTCTATCTCTGAATCCTTGCCAGAAGGGTTAAGTAGCCATCATTTATAATATGATCATGAGAATACAGCCAGGAGTATCAGAAATAATTAAGAAGGAATGGGAAAAAGAACTTCACTGTCTTATACCCACAGAGCAGTGGGAGAAAATTTTACAATTAGTCAATTCTTCTATTTGTGCTAAACTTGCCTAATACAAATTAAGGTTGTTCATAGGGCTCACATGTCCAAGGATAAACTCGCTCGATTGTATTCTTATGTTAATCCAACCTGTGACAGATGTCATTCTGAAGTCGCTTCATTGACCCACATGTTCTGGTGTTGCCTCTGTTCGCAAAATTATTGGAAAGATATTTTTGGTATTATTTCAACGGTTCTGAATATCAAATTGCAACCGCATCCTATTACTGCAATTTTCGGTTTACCGATGGTGGATAATAGTTGTTTATCCCCCCCTCAGCCCGGCGGATGATTGCATTTGTTACATTAATGGCTACAAGATCTATCCTATTGAATTGGAAAGAAATTAGTCCTCCAACGATATTTCAGTGGTTTTCGCTAACTATTTCTTGTTCGAGTTCAGAAAAAATTACAAGTGTTGTCTTTGACCCTTCAGTTAAATATGAAGAAATTTGGAGACCATTTATTCAACATTTTCATATAAAGTAAATTGACTTTTCCTAAACCTTACTTTTATTGTCCTTAATTATATTGATGGAGGTGCGGAGTTATTGACGCTACTGTGTATAATTGATATAATGCAATGGCCCATGACGGTTAGGATTTTTTTCATTTTTTTGAGGGAGGAGGGTTTCTTATTTTCTCCATTTTTTGTAACCACTATGAGTTTGGGAGGTTAATATCACCTATTTGTATTTATATCTTAACCTATTAATTATGTACTCTCAAGCTGTTTGTATTCATGTTTCACTTACGTTTGTTTAAAATCAATAAAAAGATTTAAAAAGAAAGGACTATTCTGAGGAAAGGGTGGAATAGGTGCAACGGGCCGAATGGCCAGGCATGCTCCTGTTACTTATTTTCTGAAGCACGAGTTTACCTTTGCGCATTGTTCTCCCTTGGTTTTCAGCCGTTCGGATTGCACAGGGGAGCGGTGAGAGCTCCGGAGATCCATCGGCAGCCGCTGCGGGGCAGCTCCCGTCTCCCAGCAGGAAGGGACGGGTCTGGGAGACAACTCCAGACAACAGGCCCCGATCCTCGGCGGGGAAAGGCCGGGCGCCTTCCGTATAGCTGAAACATCTCACGGAATCTCCGCCGGTCGCTTCAGCTCTGCCTTCGAAAGGATTCACGACCCGCCGGTGGCGCAGCCGAAACCCGAGGCGCAGCTCCCGGTCTCCGGCCTCACTCGGTCCCGGTTC
This sequence comes from Hemitrygon akajei, assembly GCF_048418815.1. Classification (NCBI taxonomy): domain Eukaryota; kingdom Metazoa; phylum Chordata; class Chondrichthyes; order Myliobatiformes; family Dasyatidae; genus Hemitrygon; species Hemitrygon akajei. The sequence continues at coordinate 11,165,880 of NW_027331920.1, read as the reverse complement.
CAAACCCCGGCCCGGCCGGGCGCTCAGCGTCCCGCCCACTGACTCCCCTCAGCCAATGAGAGCAACCCTCTCCCACCGGTGGTCGCTGATTGGCTGTGAGTGTGTCGGAGGACGGGCAGCTACTGGGCGCTGGAGATGTCAGTCATAGTTTGTTCTCAGAATTAAAGGAAAATCCCCGAAACTCAAATTTCAAAGTGAATTTTATTATCAGAGTACAGATAAATCACCACATACAACTCCGAGAAGCATTTTCCTGCCGACACCCTTAGCAAAAGTATAGAATAGTAACCACAACAGAAGCAGGCAGTGAAAGATCAGCCAGAGTGCTGAAGGTAACAAACTGTGCAAATGCAAAGACAGAAACAGCGATAAATAACAAGAGCATGAAATATCCGCAGCGGCTGCTGATGGATCTCCGGAGCTCTGACCGCTCACCTGTGCAATCCGACAGGCTGAAGGCCAAGGGAGAACAAGGCGCAAAGGGAAACTCGTGATTTAGAAAATAAGAAACAGGAGCAGGCGTTGCCATTCGGCCTGTTGCGCTGTTCTGCCCCTCACTCAGAACATGGCTGATCTTTGACCTCAGCGCCACTTTCCTGCAACGTTCCCAATATCGCCGAGCCCCGAAATATGTCTGTTTAATTTAGAAAACTTGTGGAGAAAACTCCAAAGGTTCACCGCACAGTGTTGGGGAAATTTCTCCTCATTTGAGTCCTGCTGAGGTGATCTCGGATTTTGAGTCTGTGATCCCTGGTTCCACTGCCCAGCCAGGTGTAACATCATTCCTGCCCCGACCCTGTAAATACCCTGTGAGGCTGTGTCTGTCTCAATCAGGAAGCTTCTCCATGTGAACCTTGTGCTAATGAAATTGGTGACAGTTCTTTCAGACCAGCAGCTTTGACCACAAGAACACCAGGCAGTGGTCAGCACGAAATGTCCTGCAGTTACTGCAGGAGAAGGACTGGATGGACACAGTGGAGTGGTTCCCTGAGCAGACTGTCCAGACCATCTGGCAGAATGCCTCATCACCAGATCTCACCAACAGGCACCAAGACCTCACCTGTCTGGCGGCGAGAGGGACCCTCCCAGTCTGATCCTTGCTGCATGCCCGGAGATCTCTCCAACAGCGCGCTGCCCCAGGATTACTGCAGTGGAGACGAGACGGTCACTCACCTCTTTGCGGACTGTGGGCTGACGAAGATATGTGGAGAAAGATACAAGGGCCTGTGACACAGCAGCTGCGTGACAGAAGGCTCACTGATCCTCGGGCTGTTCCCAGGACGCGCAGGAAAACGGACAGCGAGTGCTGCTGGAAGATCATCAACTCGGGGAAAGACGCTCGAAACTTGTTGGTCCGCCATCACATCGAGATGTCCAGAGAGCATGAGAAAAGCTGGGAACCCCTGTCATGCCGGAATACTGCCGACTGGCACACTCTAGGCTGCAGGGACACCATTGAAATTACAGGGTTCCTCTACTACTGAGGGAGGGGCCGGGTTGGCTGAGGAAGCCTCTCAATTATTGTCGTAGTGAAACACCACAGGGGCGACAACAACCCTATCGGTTTTAACGAATGTAAAAGAACACTAGATACCTCATAGACAACGAATCTAAATGCATTGGGTAAAGGCGCTGCACGGTGTATCATTGTCAATATTTTATAGTGAATGAAGTTTATTTTGATAAAAATAGCAACTTTGGGGCTCTGCCCAGACTGATGGAACCGGGTTTTCCATTGGAGCCGGGACGGTCTTGGGTTACGTTTCTTCACGAAGGGCTGTTGAAATCAGGACTTCACCGAAAATAATATTATTTTCCACCCTGTGACGTAGGATGTCCAGTCCTGTGTTTTTTTCCCTGCAGCTACGGGTCGGTCATCATCACTGCATCTACCTCCTCACAGCACAAAATCCTCTCCACACACCCATCTTCATGGCGTGAACTAATTTAATAGTGACTACAAATCCTTAGTTAACTACCGTTTTACGAACCAGCCAGACTCTCTTTAGACCTCCATAAAAATGAAAACGAGCTGCTGGAGGAACTCAGCGAATCAGGTAGCATTTGTGGAGGGAAATGGAGAATCGACATTTCAGAATGAGACAGTCCAGATGAAGTCTGCAGTTCCTTGTGCCTCTCTTTTCAAAACTTGTCCCTTTCAGTCCGGCCTCAGACTCTTCTCTCCGGTTTCATTTCTGTTCTGCTTCTTCTTTAGCCCATCACGCCTACTGGGATACAGGCCGTCAACAGCAGCTCTCCGAGGGTTGATCGGCCCTGTGGTCTCTGTTTTCCCCACCCGACTACAATCGCCTTCCAGGGGAAGGTCCTTCCGACCGCAGGGATAAGGACTTTGGAGATTCAGTTGACGTTTCTGTAGGACTAGGCTTTTACGGGATGGGGTTGTTAACCTCATGCTCGACCCTCCTCCTTTTGCAGCCGGGCTTGGGCAGTCCATGGCCAAGTTTTCATTTCTGCTCGGACCTGCTCAATCTGTTTCTGATCCCTCCCTGAAATAGATACCACAATTCCTTCCCACAGACAGCAACATAATTTCAGTGGCCAGAATTTCCACTGAACATATCCAGCAACATAATGTTCATTCCCTGATTCTGCAGCACGCGTAGTGGACAATCGTGATGCTGCAGGGAATCAGCAGGCTCCCCGAAAGTGAAAGCATTCTAAATCAGGAAGTGCCGGGAGTTAACATGGCTTCGAAAAGAAAGGCCGAGAGTTGGATTGAGGAGGTAATTTGTCCCGTTTGCCTGGATTTCTTCACCGATCCGGTTATACTGGAGTGTGGACACAACTTCTGTCGCTCTTGTATCACACGGTGTTGGGAAAGGGAGGAGAGAAACTCCTGCCCGGAATGTAGAGAGGCGATTGCTGACCGCACCCTTAGGGTGAATCGGGCCTTAGCAAATCTGGCCGAAAATGCTCGAAATATAAATCTGAATCCGAAGGGGAAGGGAAATAAACTTCTCTGCGAGGAACATGAAGAAGAACTGAAGCTGTTTTGTGAAACGGACAAGACACTGATCTGTGTGATCTGTGCAGTGGCGGAGGAACACAGAGAGCACCGCCTCATGCCGATTAAAGAAGCTGTTAAAATCTACAAGGTAAAACTAACGTTAATTTGATACTCAATAGACAATAGACAATAGGTGCAGCAGTAGTATATTGTAAACAGCTGTGGTCCCAGCACTGAACCTTGCGGTACCCTAGTGGTCACAGCCTGTCATTCCGAAAGGGACCCGTTAATCGCTACTCTTTGTTTCCTGTCAACCCATTTTCTCTTGTCCTTTTTACCATCACGTGAACCTCTAAAACGAACACACCATTCTCTGCAACTTCTACCATCTCCAACAGGATTCCACCATCTGTCCGTCCCACATTCCATCCCACACCCCACAACTCTCCGCTCTCTGTAGGAATCGTTCCCTGGACTGTATCGCCCTGATCCACTCGCTCCTCCCCACTGATCTTCCTCCTGCCACTGACACATGAAAATGGGACAAGTGCCTCGTCTGATTCCTACACCTCTTCCCTTGTCACCATTCAGGGCTCCAAACAACCCCAAATCCACCTCCCCCCGTTACCTCCACGGTCGATTGTCCTCTCGCCTTAGATAACTTCTTCTCCAGCCCTTTACCTCTTCCACCTGTCCCCTCTCAGCTTCTCACTTCATCCCCTCCCCCAAGTTTCCCCTCACGTTGTCTCACCCGTTACCTGTCAGCTGGTTCTCACCCCCAACCTTTTTATTCTGGTTTCTGTCCCATTCCTTCCCAGTCCTAATGAAGGGTCTCATCCCTGAACACCGACTGTTTATTTCCCCAGAATAGATGCTGCCTGACTCACTGAGTTCCTCTGGCATTTTATGTGATAATCGGGTTTGATCACCTGTTTTTTTTTTGATGCATCTTTGTCTCTATTTCCTTCACTCTCTGACTTCCAGGATCAGCTGAAATCTTCCTTAGAATCTCTCACAAAAAAGAAATCAGACTTCCAGAAAAAGGAGCAGCGTCAGAAAAAGAAGATTTCCAGAGTTCGGGTGAGGTTTCCTGAGTGGAATTTCTGACATTACTGTATAGTTTTGCTCCCTTTAATTCAGAATAGCCGAGTATCACAGCTCCAGTGACCTGGGTTTGATCCTGACCTCTGCTGCTGTCTGTGTGGAGTTTGCATGTTCTCCCTGTGGCCATGACAGTTTCAGACGCATTCCAAGGACATGCTGGATAAATGGTTAACTACAATTAACGCTGTGAAGGTGCTGGAGGGTGTATGTGAATCAGCTGGGAGTTAATGGGTCAGTGAGGGAGAATAGGTTTCAGGAAAACGTGAGGGAATGTGGTTGACGGGAATGTCTCAGAAGTAGTATGGACCCCAATGGACCGAAGTCACCTTCATGTCATCAGGAAATACAACACAGCAATGCAGTAAACTAATCTTCACCTTTCATTCGACAGAAACGGTCACACAGCGTTCAGTCCCACATCACATCTCTGTTTGCTGAACTGTGCCAGATTATCACTGAGAAAGAGCAGAGCTTACTCAGGGATCTCAGGGAAGAAGAGGCGAGGATTCTAAATCCAATGGAGAAAAATCTTCTTAAGATTCAAGAGAATATAAAGGTTATTCAGGAGGAAATCTCAAAGTTCAAGGAACAGATGGATCAAAAAGACAGTGTGATATTTCTCAAGGTGAGGGATTTAATTTCAATTTATTTCTGTCAAATTGAACTAAATGAACAGCGGTATATTTGAAATAAACACAGCACAGCGGCCCATTCTACCAAATCAATTGCCGCTGCTGGTGTCCTCACACAGAGTGTTCTCCTTGCATGACGAACCTCCAATCACTCCGCTAATGATATTCTAAAATGTCGGAGACAGATATTTGATCCTTTATCAGCAACATACAATATTTAAGCGATGACATTTCAGCATAATTAATAATAAATTATTCTGCAATGTATCGGTCAACAAATGATATGGCACTTGCCAGTCCCAGGCTCAAAACAGCCCAGAGCAAAGTACGAATATGTAACTTATTCCCTTCACCTTTACCACGTCCCCACGTTACTGGTTATCGTAATAAACACGTAACACAGAATACAATGCAGACAGAAAACAGACGTGTTGCTCCTACACACAGCATTTACAAAAGGCAGTAAACTGTTTCTCACCAACAATTGATGCAACTATTCAGGGTTGATGTTGTCCTAAAACTGGACTTCCACAAATTCTGTACATCCCAGGACAGAATGCAATCTTTTCTGAAATGATTTACTCTGATTATAACACAGAGCTGCAGTTTGTGTCCTTAATTACCACATTAAATATCCTCTAAAACTCCCATTAACACCCAGTTCCAGTCACAGACTGTGAGTGTGTCTGGTGCGGTGGGTGTGAGGGTCTCTCTGTCAATCAGTGAGAACAAAGAATGTGACCCACACATCAGACATAACCTCCATAACTGGTTTCCGTCAGATTACAGAAACTTTCACTGTCTCTACTTTTTTGGATAAGTTTTACATGGGATTGTGTCCCATTCTCCGTCATGAGCAGGCCATTCGGTCCATCTTCTCCTACCAATTACCCTCTGCACAATCCTCCTGCCACCCACTCACCGCACCCAGCAACAGTGCCCCGAACACCCTGGTCCCTCACGTGTTTATCCAGCCTCCCCATTACATTGAATCTCTGCTGTTCCATTTCAACCACACCTGTGGCACTGAGTTCCACATCCTCTTCACTAAATTTCTTGTGGGATTTATTAAGAACCACCTGGTAATTTACCTTTGACTGAAGGTCTCCCCATAAATAGAAACATAGAAACAAAGAAAACCTACTGCACAATACAGTCTCTTTGGCCCACAATGCTGTGCCAAACATGTACTCACTTTAGAAATTACCTCCCGTTACCCATAACCCTCTATTTTTCTAAACTCCATGTATTATTTAGGAGTCCCTTGAAAGACCCTATCGCATCCGCCTCCACCATCATTGCCGGCAGCTCATTCCACCCATTCCAAAACACTTACCCCCTGACATCTCCTCTATACTACTTCCAAGCACTTTAAAACTGTGTTCTCGCCTTTTAGCCATAAATGAACTACTTTCTCCACCTGCACAAGATCAAATCCATCGCTAATCTTAAATTGTTGCATTTTATCATTCTGATGTCTTATCCAAATGAAAATGCACAGCCTGTCCTGTCTTTCCTGTAAGTTTCATCCTCTCAGTAATGGTCTAACTTTCAGAAACATTCCCTGTAATTTTCCCCATGGTTCTGATTGTTCCTGTGAGTGAGTGACTGCGGGAGTGGGGATTTTCAACACCTTGTCATGATTTGGATGAAATTCAGGATGTGGACAGTAAGTCAATGTTTAATCAGATTTGTGTTTTATTTATTTCAGGAGGAAGCTCGTCGGAACAGAAGGTCGGACATGCTCTTTACTAAAACTCTGAATGGATTTGTAAAATAGTTCAGAATAGCAATTTATAACCAGCAGTTTAATATTTACAGGATTAATGATGATATCCAGGAATTGTCAGTGACAGATGAGACCCTACCGGTTGAAAAATTCGATCACCCCTATTTGTTGAACACAGTGCTGAGAGAAACGCTTGATACTATTAATCAAGGTAAAACTTACAAAGATCATTTCTGCTTGTTTATGAAGCTCAATTGTAATAATTTGAAGCAAGGATTGGCTCTGATAATGGACTGAAGGGGAACTGAAGTTTATTCCACATCAACCCCACCGACTGGGAGGCATCACTGTCCATGGTCAGCTGGAGATGTCAGACCCCTGAACACACCAGCACAGGGTCACAATACAACCAATACACGGGACTGGCAGATGAACCATTGTGTCCCGATCCCAGGCACACTGAACTAATACATTAAGACACGAATTTGAATCCTACCACAGGAGCTGGGAGTTTAATACTGACTTGATGATATCGTAGGGAATAAAAGTGGGTATCAGTGTGGTGACCGGGATTGTCAGAAAAATACACAAGTCCTTTGTGAGCTGTGAGTCTGACATTGTAGTATTTCAGAGGAGTAAAAGAAATTACAGTGGTCTGGAGAGGAGTTGGCCAAAGCAAATTGGAAGGAGATGCTGGCAGGGATGAGAGCAGAGCAGAAATGGTGTCAGTTTCTGGGAAAATGAGGAAGGTGAAGGATAGATGTATTCCAAAAATAAATAAATACACAAATGGCCAAATAGTACAGCCGTGGCTGACAAGGGAAGACAAGTTAATGTAAAGGCAAAAGAGAGAGCAGAGAACAAAGCAAAAAACGGTAGGAAGACAGAGGATTGGGAAGCTTTTAAACCTACAGAGAGGAAATAAAAGAAAAATTAAATGTGAATTGATTTGACTTTATTACGTACATCCTTCATCTACATGAGGAGTAAAAATCTTTATGTTACATCTCCATCTAAATGCACAATGTGCAACTTATAGTAATTTATGATGAATAATATGTTCAACATGATAGTCAGGATAACACAGAAATACAGTTGTGTCAGCATGACTTAAGCATTCTGATGGACTTGTGGAAGAAGCTGTCCCGGAACTTGTTGGTCCTGGTTTTTATGCTGCGAAACTGTTTCCCGGATGGTAGCAACTAGCACAGTTTTTGGTACAGTTTATGGTTGGGGTGAATCGAGTCTCCAATGATCCTTCAGGCCCTTTTTACATACCTGTCTTTGCAAAACGAGCTAGCAGACGATATCAATTTGTTTTTCAAGTATTGTAAAAAAAATGAAATCGAGATGACAGTGAATATAGGCCCCCTAGAAAATGAGGCTGGATATATAATAACAGGGGATAAAGAGATGACAAATAAACTAAATGAGTATATTGCATCAGCCCTCAATGTGGAAGACACTAGCACTGTGCCCGGTGTTGAAGAGTGTGAAGGAAGAGAAGTGAGTGCAGTTACTGTTACAAGGAAGAAGGTACTGAAAAAGCTGAAAGACCGATACTTACACATCACCCGGATGAGATGGTTTAGTAAGGAGGAAGGCAGCAGAAAGGAAATTTTAGACCAGGTAGCCTCACCTCAGTGGTTGGGAAGAAGCTGGTGTCCATTGTTAATTATGAGGTTATGGAATACTTGGTGACACTGGCCAAGGTAGGACAACTCAGCATGGCTTCGTTAAGGGAAAATCTTGCCTAACCAACCTGTTGGGATTCTTCGAGGAGATTACAAGTAGGATAGATAGAGGGGATGCAGTGGAAGTTGTATATTTGGAATCTCGGAAGGCCTTTGACAAGGAGCCACACATGAAGGTGGTAATCAGGTTAAGAGGCCATGGTATTGCAGAAAAGTTACAGGTATGGTTAGAATATTGGCTGATTGGTGGGGAACAGCGAATGAGAGTAAAGGGGTCCTTTTCTGGTTGGCTGCCGTGACTCGGATTCCACAGGAGTCAGTGTTAGGACACCATCATATTATGCTGTATATCAAGATTTAGCTGATGGAATAGTCCATGAGATATAGGAGCAGAAGTAGGCCATTCGGTCCATTGAGTCTGCACAACTATTCAGTCATGGGCTGATCCAATTCTTCCAGTCATCCCCACTCCCCTGCTTTCACCCCATACCCTTTGATGCCCTGGCTAATCAAGAACCTATCTATCTCTGCCTTAAATATGATGGCCTTAACAGCCACTTGTGGCAACAAATTCCACAGATTTTCCACCCACTGACTAAAGTAATTTCTCCGCATCTCCGTTCTAAAAGGAAGTCCTTCAATCCTGAATTCATACCCTCTTGTCCTAGAGAAGATGGCTTTGTTGCCAAGTTTTCATATGATATGAAGATTGGTGGAGGGGCCGGTAGTGTTGAGGAAACAGTTAGGCTGGACAAGGACTTGGATGAGGAGAATGGGAAGGGAAGTGGCAAATGATATACAATGTTGGAAAATGCATGGCCATCCACTGTGGTCGTAGAAATAATGTGCAGATTTATTTTTCAAATGGGGAGAAAACCCAAAAAGTTGAGATGAAAATGGACTTAGCAGTCATTCTGCAGAACACCCTAAAGGTTAACTTGCAGGTAGAGTCAGTGGTGAGGAAGGCAAATCCAATGTTAGCATTCAATTCAAGGGGTTTAGATAGCGTTCAATTCAAGAGCAGGGATGTGATGTTGAGGCTTTATAAGGCACTGGTGAAGCCTCACCTTGAGTATTGTGAACAGTTTTGGGCTCCTCATCTAAGAAAAGATGTGCTGGCATTGCAGAAGGTTCATTTCATAAGGATGATTCCAGGAATGAAAGGGTTCTCATACGAGGAACATTTGATAGCTCTGTGTCTGTACTCGCTGGAATTTAGAAAGATGAGGGGGGATCTCATTGAAACCATTCGAATGTTGAAAGGCCCAGACAAAGTAGATGTGGAAAGGATGTTTCCCATGGCGGTGGAGTTTAGGAAAAGAGGGCACAGCCTCAAGACAGAGGGGGGGTCTATTTAAAACATGCGGAGAAATTTGAGCCAGCAGCTCGTGAATTTGTGGAACTTGTTGTGTGTATTTAAGGCAGAGCTTGATAGGTTCCAGATTGGACACAGCATCAAAGGTTACGGGGAGAAGGCCAGGTAATGGGGCTGAGGAGGGAAATGTGGATCAGCCATGATTGAAAGGCAGAGCAGACTCGATAGGCAAATGGCCTAATTCTGCTCCTATGTCTTATGGTGATCAGACCACTACATTGAAGCATTGTGAGAATGAGCTCGGACACACCAACAAGCATTGACATGGGTCAAGATTTCATCTCGGGAGAAGCACACACAGCATAACCGGCCTGGCAAAGCTCCCTCACACACATACACAGGAAGGATTGGCAGATTGTAGTCAGAGCCTCAGCAATGTACGTTGTTATTTCCCTCAGTAACCTGGAAACCAATCTCTTATCTAAATGGAGAGAAACTGGAAAGTGCTTCTGTGCAAAGGGATCTGGGGGTCCTGGTGCAGGAAACACAGAAAGTTAGTATGCAAGTGCAGCAGGTGGTCAAGAAGGTCAGTGGAATGCTGGCTTTTATTGCTAGGGGGATGGAGTATAAGAACAGGGAGGTCTTATACAGGCAGTTGTACCGGGTATTGGTGAGACCACACCTGGAGTACTGCGTGCAGTTCTGGTGTCCTTATATAAGAAAGGACATACTGGCTCTAGAGGCAGTGCAGAGAAGGTTCACTAGGTTAATTCCAGGGATGGGTGGGTTGATGTATGATGAGAGGTTGAGTAGATTGGGACTCTACTCATTGGAGTTCCGAAGAATGAGAGGCGATCTTATTGAAACATATAAGATTGTGAAGGGGCTTGATCGGGTGGATGCGGGGAGAATGTTCCCAATGATGGGTGAAACTAGGACTAGGGGGCATAATCTTAAAATAAGGGGATGCCGTTCCAGGACAGAGATGCGGAGAAATTTCTTCACTCAGAGGGTAGTGGGGCTGTGGAACTTACTGCCCCAGAGAGCTGTGGAAGCTACTATACTCAATAAATTCAAAATGGAGATAGACATTTTCCTGGATAAAAATGGCATTAGGGGATACGGTGAGCGAGCAGGTAAGTGGACATGAGGCTAGGTTTAGATCAGCCATGTGATCTCCTGAACCAGTTTTCGATAGCCTGGATGGGTCGGAGAGGAATTTTCCAGATTTTTTCTCCTCAACCGGCAACTCGGTTTTTTTCCCCCGGGTGATCACATGGGTTTGGGCGGGAAGAATAATAAAATAAAATGGGCGGCATGGTGCCCTGTTGGTTGGCACTGTTGCCTTGTGGGATTCGGTGAAATCTAGAGTTAAGATTGGATCAGCCATGATCTTGCTGAATGGCGGAGCAGGCTTGAGGGACCGATTGGCCTACTCCTGCTACTATCTCTCATGTTCTTATGTTCAGAGACAGTCATTTATTCATTTAAACAACTCAATCACGTGTGACACATTGTCATCACACACCAGACATGTGATGACACACTGTAACATACAAATTCCTCAACATGCAAACTCTCCTTCAATGTGTATACACACCACACGGATATCTACCACAATCAACACACACACACACACACACACACACACACACACACACACACACACACACACACACACACACACACACACACACACACACGGATATACTATCAGAGTGTGACACACGGCCACAGAAATAGGCACAAATTTCCATTTAGGATTGAAATCTGCCGTCCTTACCCAGTCTGTCTGTTCTGTGGCACTGAGCTGCCCTCTGACCTGACATCACATCAACTGTTCACAGACAGACTCCGGGGTGAGATTCCTCAGGAGGATGATCTGGGAGGGTTTGACGGATGTTGAACTCACGGTTCACTTCATCAATCTGCAAGACTAAGATGTCTTCTTGAGCCTGGCCCATATGTGTGTGTTTGCCCCCCCCCATCCCTCTAACCATTTCCCATCTGTGTACCTGCCCAAATTTATTTTAAAATATTTTATTTTTACCTGTTTCTACAGCATCTGAGGGCAAATTCCATTTACCAACCTCCCTCTCTGTGAGAATGTTACCCGATAGACCACTGATAAAAATTTCCCGTCTCACTTTCAATCTGAGGCCTCTGGTTCTGTACTCCCATTTCTTGGAAAAAGAAATGTTATTTAAGCTCCTCATGAATTATTTCCCTCGATAAGGGGTCATACCTGAACATCCAACACTACAGCTGAATAGCCCAAGCTTATCCACTCTCTACTTTTAACCCAAGCCCCCAGTCCTGGTAACATCCCCCTGAAGCCTCCTGTCCAATGTAATGACATCCTCCCCATATTCGGGAAACGGAAATGCAGACAATGTTCCAAGTGTGGTCTATCGTCGACATCAAAGGCCTTGCTGAATTTCATGTGGACAGTGTGGAACAGGCTGATGAATACAGGACTGAAGGTATTTTTTTTAGATTGGGACAAGAAGGGCGGTGTGGGAGCTAAATTCTGAAGGAAGACAGTTTTTTAAAAAAAACTTTGTGTACAAGAACGGCGAGACTGCACAGGACAGCGCGGAGAGTTTAAAAAGATGACCACCCTATACAGCGGGCAGCGGAGTGGGTGGCAGCAGAGTGTAGGGATTTGGCTCAACGGGCTTAGGCGGTAACGGGAAGAGGCGAGAGCGAGGCACCGACTCTTTTTCTCCCCTTGGCAAATCGGCCCGGACGGACGGGGGAACAGCAGGGCACATTAGCTAATGGTTTAAAAAGTTCGTGTGTTTGGCGAAGTAAGTGGGTGAGTAGACCTATCTTTCCTTGTTTCATTCCTGTAGAATTAGGTAGCATGTCTGCAGGGTTAGTGCTTTGTTCAGGGTGTCAGATGTGGGAATCCTGGGAGACCTCTAGCCTCCCTGATAGCCGCATCTGCACCAGGTGAACCGAGATTCAGCTCCTCGGAGACCGTGTTAGGGATCTGGAGATGCAGCTTGATGACCTACTGCTTATTAGAGAAAATGAAGAGGTGATAGACAGCAGCTACAGGGAGGTAGTCATCCCTAGGCTACAGGGGTCAGAAAGCTGTGTGACTGTCAGGAGAGGGAAGGGAAATGCCCGGATAGTGGAGAGCACCCCTGTGGCTGCCCCTCTCAGCAACAAGTATATCGTTTCGGATGTTGTTGAGGGGGATGACCTGACAGGGGACGGCCACGGTGACCGGGTCTCTGGCACTGAGCCTGGCGCTGTTGTGCAGGAGAGAAGGAGGGAGAAGAGGAATGCGGTAGTCATAGGGGATTCCATAGTCAGGGGAACAGACAGGAGATTCTGTGAGCCTGCTAGAGATACCCGCATGGTGTGCTGCCTCCCAGGTACCAGGGTACGGGATGTTTCGGATCGGGTCGACGATATTCTGAAGGGAGAGGGTGAACAGCCAGCTGTCTTGGTACATGTTGGTACCAATGACATAGAGAGGAAAGGGAGGAGGTCCTGAAGAGAGATTTCCGGGAGTTAGGAAAGAAGCTGAGAAGCAGGACCTCCAGGGTAGTAATCTCATGATTGCTACCTGTGCCACGTGCTAGCGAGGGCAAGAATAGTAGTATCAGCCAGATGAATGCATGGCTGAGAGACTGGTGCAGGGGGCAGGGCTTCAGATTCTTGGATCATTGGGATCTCTTCAGGAGGAAGTATTACCGGTTCGAAAAGGACGGGTTACACCTGAACCATAGCGGGAATGTTTAATAGAGCTGTTAGGGAGGGTTTAAACTCATTTGGCAGGGGGATGGGAAACCGGAATGATAGAGTGGAGGAGGAGGAAATCGGAAATAAATCTAAGATAGAGAGCAGCAAAGATGTCAGGAAGGACAGGCAGGTGATGTGGCAAATTTGCAGCCACTGGGATGAGTTGCAGTGCAATCAAAACAAAAAGTACCAAATACTGGACTTAAGGTGTTATACTTAAATACACACAGCATAAGGAATAAGGTGGATGATCTTGTCGTACAGCTACAGATTGGCAGGTATAATTTTGTGGCCATCACTGAGACGTGGCTAAAGGATGCATGTCTCTGAGAGCTGAACGTCCAAGGATACACGGTGTATCGGAAGGATAGGCAGGTAGGCAGATGGGGTGGCGTGGCTTTATTGGTAAGAAATGATATTAAATCATTAGAAAGAGGTGACATAGGATTGGAAGAATCTTTCTGGGTTGAGCTGAGAAATAGCAGGGGTAAAAGGACCCTGATGGCAGTTATCTACAGGCCTCCTAACAGCTGCAGTGAGGTGGTCTACAAATTACAACAGGAAATAGAAAAGGTTTGCTAGAAGGGCAGTGTTATGATAATTGTGGGGGATTTTAATATGCGAGTGGATTGTGAAAATCAGGTCGACACTGGATCTCAAGACAGAGAATTTGTAGAATGTCTATGAGATGGCTTTTCAGAACAGCTTGTTGTTGAGCCCACTAGGGGATCAGAGGTACTGGATTGGATATTGTGTAATGACCCAGAGGTGATTAGAGAGATTGAGGTGAAGGAGCTGTTAGGAGGCAGTGATCGTAACATGATTGAGTTCACTGTGAAATTTGAGAAAGAAAAGCCGAAATCCGATGTGTCGGTATTGCAGTGGACTGGAAAGGGACACTAGCGGGAGGACTGCAGAGCAGCAGTGGCTGGAGTTTATGCGAGAAGTGAGGAAGGTGCAAGACAGATATATTCCAAAAAAGAAGAAATTTTCGAATGGAAAATGGATGCGACCGTGGCTGACAAGAGAGGTGAAAGCCAAAGTAAAAGCAAAGGAGAGGGCATACAAGGAAAAACAAAAAATAGTGGGAAGACAGAGGATTGGGAAGTTTTTAAAAGCTTACAAAAGGAAACTAAGAAGGCCATTAAGAGGGAAAAGATGAACTATGAAAGAAAGCTAGCAAATAATATCAAAGAAGATACTAAAAGCATTTTCAAGTATATAAAGAGTAAAAAATGGGTGAGAGTGGATATAGGACCGATAGAAAATGATGCTGGAGAAATTGTAATGGGAGATAAGGAGATGGCTGAGGAACTGAACGAGTACTTGCATCAGTCCTCACTGAGGAAGATATCAGCAGTATACCGGACACTCAAGGGTGTCAGGGAAGAGAAGTGTGCGCAGTCACAATTATGACAGAGAAAGTACTCAGGAAGCTGAATAGTCTCAGGGTAGATAAATCTCCAGGACCAGATGGAATGCACCCTTGTGTTTTGAAGGAAGTAGCTGTGGAGATCGCGGAGGCAATAGCAATGATCTTTCAAAAGTCAATAGATTCTGCCATGGTTCTGGATTAGTGGAAGATTGTAAATGCCACTCTGGTATCAAAGAAAGGGGCAAGGAAGCAAAAAGTAAATTATAGACCTGTTAGCTTGAGAAATGGTTGGGAAGTTGCTGGAGTCAATTGTCAAGGATGAGGTTACCGAGTACCTGGAGGCATATGACAAGATAGGACAAACTCAGCATGGTTTCCTTAAAGGAAAATCCTGCCTGACAAACCCATTGAAATTTTTTGAGGAGATTACAAGTAGGCTAGACAAGGGAGATGCAGTGGATGTTGTGTATTTGGATTTGAAGAAGGCCTTTGACAAGGTGCCTCACATGAGGTCGCTAAACAAGATAAGAGCCCATGGAATTACGGGAAAGTTACATATGTGGATAGAGTGTTGGCTGATTGACAGGAAACAGAGAGTGGGAATAAAGGGATTCCATTCTGGTTGGCTGCCAGTTACCAGTGGTATTCCACAGGGGTCCGTGTTGGGGCCGCTTCTTTTTACGTTGTATATCAATGATTTGTATTATGGAATAGATGGCTTTGTGGCTAAGTTTGCTGATGATACAAAGATAGGTGGAGGGGACGGTAGTGCTGAGGAAACAGAGAGTTTGCAGAGAGACTTGGATAGATTATGAGAATGGTCAAAGAAGTGGCAAAAGAAATACAATGTTGAAAAGTGTATGGTTATGCATGTTGGTAGAAGAAATAAACGGGCAGACTATTATTTAAATGGAGAGAAAACTCAAAGTTCTGAGATGCAATGGGACTTGGGAGTGCTCGTGCAGGATACCCTTAAGGTTATCCTCCAGGTTGAGTCGGTGGTGAAGAAGGCGAATGCAATGTTGGCATTCATTTCTAGATGAATAGAGTAGAGGAGCAGGGATGTGATGTTGATGCTCGATAAGGCACTGGCAAGACTTCACTTGGAATACTGTGTGCAGTTTTCGGATCCTTATTTAAGAAAGGATGTTCTGACATTGGAGAGGGTTCAGAGAAGATTCACTAGAATGATTCCTGGAATGAGAGGTTTAAGATATGTGGAACATTTGACCACTCTTGGACTGTACTCCTTGGACTTTAAAGAATGAGGAGGAACCTCACAGAAACATGTCGAATGTTAAAAGGCATGGACAGAGTGGATGTGGCAAAGTTGTTTCCCATGGTGGGGGAGTCTAGTACGAGAGAGCATGACTTAAGGATTGAAGGGCGCCCATTCAGAACGGAGATGCGAAGAAATTTTTTAGCCAGAGGGTGGTGAATCTCTGAATTTGTTGCAGCAGTGGACGCCAAGTCATTGGGTGTATTTATGACAGAGATTGATAGGTATGTGAGTAGCCTGGGCATCAAAGGTCATGGTGAGAAGGTGGGTGAGTGGGACTAAATGGGAGAATGGATCAGCTCATGATAAAATGGCGGAGCAGATTCGATGGGCCGAATGGCCTGCTTCTGCTGCTTTGTCTTATGGTCTTATTTGAATGCACCAGTATACGGAATAAGGATCTTGTAGCACAGGTAGAGTTTGACAGGTACAAACTTAGGCAGGTACGACTTTGGTCGAAGGAATTAAACACAGAGACAATCCTGTAAACAGGGCGAAATTCTAAAATCAGAGGTGCAAAGGGACATGGGTGTCCTTGTGCAGGATTCCCTGAAGGTTAACTTACAGTTTGTGTCAGTGGTAAGATTGGCAAACTCAACGTTTGCTTTCATTTCGAGAGGATTAGAGTACAAGAGCAAGGATGTAATTCTGAGGTTTTATAAGGCATTGGTCAGACCACACTTGGAGTAATGTGAGCAGTTTTGGGTCCCTTCTGTCGAAAAAGATGTGCTGGCATTGGAGGGGGTCCAGAAGATTCACAAGAATGATTCCAGGAATGAAAGAGTTAACATATGAGGAGTGTTTGATGGTTCTGGGCCTGTACTCACGCGAGTTTAGAAGAATGGCTGATTTATTATCCCTCTCAACCCTATTCTCCCTCCTCCTCCCCATAATTTTTGAGACTCTGACTAATCAAGAAGTTTACTTATTAACTTCTGCTTTAAAAATTAAACAGGAGAAAATCTGCAGATGCTGGTAATCCAAGCTACACAGGTCCTGATGAAGGGTCTCGCCAGATCTCTCTGACACCTGTCTGGAGAGAGTTGATGTTGGGAGGATGTGGGTGGGTCGAGAACGGTAAGCACAGCCTCCGACTATAGGGATGTCCATTTAGGACAGAGATGAGGAGGAATTCCTTTATCCACAGGATAGTGAATCTGCCACAGGCAACTGTGGAGGCCAAATAATTGCGTATATTTAAAGCAGAGTAACACACACAAATTGTTTGGGGAACAGCAGGCCGGGAAGTTTCTATGGAAAAGAGTAAACAGTCCACGGTTCAGACTGAAACACTTCATCAGGACCTGTGTTGCTTAAGGGTCACTGCAAATTCATCCCCTGTCCTAATGAGGGGCTGCGGGGGATGGGGTTCTGTGAAAGGGGACAAAGTAATCCTCATCTGCCATCTTTGCCCCCTCTAGCTTCTCATTACCTCTACACACACAGTTCACCCACGGGGTTTCCACCCCTCCCCCCTCCTGGTTCAATCTGCCATTCATCTCTCCCCTACTGGTTCCCATTATCACCTCCTTTACTGTCTCAAACCATCACACTGCCCCACTTCACACTCACAAATGAATGTGAACATTGTATGACGGGCCTGTTCCTGTACTGTACTACTCTATGTTCTCTGTTACCAGTTTCGGAGAATGAGAGGAGATCTCATGGAAACACAAAATTCTTTCAGGGGTCAACAGGCAGGAGTGAGGGAGGATGTTTCCCCTGTTCAGTGGAAAACCCTTGGGGAGACATTAGTTGTCCACCCGCTTTCGTTGGGTCAAACCTTCCCCCGATCCCCGGTGCCGCGCTGCCCGAGTCTCCCCCCGATCCCCGAGGCCGCGCTGCCCGAGTCTCCCCCCGATCCCCGGGGTCGCGCCGCCCGTGTCTCCCCCTCCCCCCCGATCCCTGGGGCCGCGCTGCCCGAGTCTCCACCCGATCCCCGGGGCCGCGCTGCCCGAGTCTCCCCCCGATCCCTGCGGCCGCGCTGCAAGAGTCTCCCCCCGATCCCCGGGGCCGCGCTGCCCGAGTCTCGCCCCCGATCCCCGGTGCCGCGCTGTCCAAGTCTCCCCATCGATCCCCGGGGCCGCGCGGCTCGAGTCTCCCCCCGATCCCCGGGGCCACGCTGCCCGAGTCTCCCCCCGATCCCCGGGGCCGCGCTGCCCGAGTCTCCCCCCCGATCCCCGGGGCCTCGCTGCCCGAGTCTCCCCCACGATCCCCGGGGCCTCGCTGCCCGAGTCTCCCCCCGATCCCCGGGGCCGCGCTGCCCGAGACTCCCCCCCCCCCCGATCCCCGGGGCCGCGCTGCAAGAGTCTCCGCCCGATCCCCGGGGCCTCGCTGCCCGAGTCTCCCCCCTGATCCCCGGGGCCGCGCTGCTCGAGTCTCCCCCCAGTCCCCGGGTCCCCGCTGCCCGAGTCTCCCCCCGATCCCCGGGGTCCCCGCTGCCCGAGTCTCCCCCCGATCCCCGGGGTCCCCGCTGCCCGAGTTTCCCCCCGATCCCCGGGTCCCCGCTGCCCGAGTCTCCCCCCGATCCCCGGGGTCCCCGCTGCCCGAGTTTCCCCCCGATCCCCGGTGCCGCGCTTCCCGAGTCTCCCCCCGATCCCCGGGGACTCTCTAATTCTCTGCTTCTCCCCCCAGTCTCTGTCACCCTGGATGTGGAAACGGCGAATCCGTGGATCGAGGTGTCTGAGGATCGGAAGAGTGTGAGTCGGACCCTGACCTGGAAGAATCTCCCTTACACCGGGAAGAGATTCACAGACTGGGAATGTGTGCTGGGATCGGAGGGATTCACATCGGGGAGACATTACTGGGAGGTGGAGGTGACAGGGAATCGGTTCTGGTGTCTGGGAGTCGCCGCAGAGTCTGTGAAGAGGAAGGGATGGTTCAGTCTGAGTCCGGAGACCGGATTCTGGGTCATCGGGCGGTTTTGTGACGTGTTATATCGGGATTGTGACGTATCCCGAGGTCTCCCCTCCCTCGAGTCCCGTCTCGCTGCCGGTCCCATCCCCGGGAGGGTGGGAGTTTATCTCAGTTACGAGTCCGGGACAGTTTCATTTTACAACGCGGAGACCAAGTCCCATCTCCACACCTTCACTGGGAATAAATTCACGGGGAAACTTTATCCTTTCTTCGCGACCTGGGATGTAAACCAGTGGCTGAGAATCTGCTCCGGTTCCGCTCCGGGTCTGTAAACGGGTCGGGTCCCGGGACCGGCATCAGGAGTAAAGTCCCTGTAAATATAAATGTGCGGAGAGTGCAGCTAAATACGTGGCTAAGGAGATGGTGCAGGAGGGAGGGCTTCATGTTTCTGGACAATTGGGCTTTGTTCCCGGGAAGGTGGGGCCTGTTCCGACGGGACGGTTTGCCCCTGAACTGGAGGGGGACTAACATCCTTGTTGGTAGATTTGCCAGGGCTGCGGGGGGGCGGGGGGTTGGTAAAAAAGATTTGCAGAGGGAGGGGAACCGGAGTGTTAGAGCAGATAGTGAGGTGGAGGAGGATAAAGGTCATGCGAGGACTGCATGTATAGACAGAAATCAAAGGTTTGTACATTAGGTTGTAAATTAATTTTCAGAGCTTTAGAAATTGTAGAAATTAAAGATTTCCAAAATGATTTTGATGAAGAACATGACCAGAACATATGTGAAAAAGTGGCTACTTCACTTTTACACCTATCGCAATAATTGTCTATGTTAGGAAATATTTTGGATAGTCTCTCCTTTGTTAAATAGTAACAGTGAACAATTTTAAATTGAATTAAACACTGATAGTTAATTAGCAAATATTCTCTCTCTCATACACACTTACTGCAATATCTTCAGGTTAGACATTTTTTACAAAACATAATTATCTAAGTTCCCATATATGCAAGAATCTGATTTGTTGGATACTATTTTAAATATGAATCCTTCAGTAAGAGAATTTGTAATTCCCATTGGTAGAATTTATAATTTATTTTTAATACATTAATACAAAAAGATAACCTCTCACCTAAGGTTTCTACATGATAGAAATATTCGTTGTTTCAGACGTGATAGAGGGGGAGGGATGAAAGGGGGAGGAGTGGCATTACTAGTCAGGGAAAATATCACAGCTGTGCAGGACAGCCCGGAGGGCTTGTCTACAGAGGTCATATGGGTGGAGCTGAGGAACAGGAAAGGTGTGACCACACTAATAGGGGTGTATTATAGACCGCCCAATAGTCAGAGAGAATTGGTGGAGCAAATCTGTATAAAGATAGTAGACCGATGTAAGAAACAGGAGTTTTAATAGTAGGGGATTTTAACTTTCCACATATTGACTGTGACTCCCAAACTGTAATAGGGCTAGAGTTTGTGAAATGTTTTCAGGAAAGTTTTCTAAATCAATATATAGAGGTACCTACGAGAGAGGATGCAATACTTGATCTCCTATTAGGAAACCAGACAGTCAGGTGACAGAAGTATGAGTGGGCGAACATTTTGGGTCCAGTGACCATAATGTCATTAGTTTCAAGTTAATTATGGATAAGGATGGGTCTGGTCCTTGAGTTGAGGTTCTAAATTGGAGAAGGGCTAACTTTGTGGAAATGAAAAAGGATCTAGGAAGAGTGGTTTGGGATAAGTTTTTTTTTCCTGACAAGGATGTGTTCAGTAAGTGGAAGGCCTCCAAATGTGAAATTTTGAGGGTGCAGAGTTTGCATGTTCCTGCCAGGATTAAAGACAAAGTTAACAGGCATAGAGAACCTTGGTTTTCCAGGGATATTGGCGATCTGGTTAAGAAAAAGAGAGAGGTGTATAGCAGGTATAGGCAACAAAGAGCAAATGAGTTACTTAAAGAGTACAGAAAACGTAAGAAAATACTAAAGAAGGAAATCAGGAAGGAAAAAAAGAAGACATGAGGTGGCTTTGGCAGATAATGTGAAGGAAAACGTGAAGGGTTTCTACAAGTATATTAAGAGTAAAAGGATAGTAAGGACTGTAGTTAGGCCTTTGACAAGGTCCCACATCGGAGGTTAGTTCAGAAAGTTCAGACATGAGGTATCCATGGAGAGGTTGGAGAGATTGAAAGAGTGCAGAGAATTACTAGGATGCTGCCAGGTCTTCAGGAGTTGAGTTACAGGGAAAGATTGAACAGGTTGGGACTTTATTCCTTGAAGCGTAGAAGAATGAGGGGAGATTTGATAGAGGTTTACAAAATTATGTGGGATATAGACAGTAAATGCGAGTAGGTTCTTTCCATTTAGATTAGGAACGATAAATACGAGAGGACATGGTTTTAGGGTGAAAGGGGAAAGCTTTAGGGGGAACATTAGGAGGAACTTCTTCACTCAGAGAGTGGTGGGAGTGTGGAACGAGCTGCCATCTGACGTGGTAAATGCGGGATCACTCTTAAGTTTTAAGAATAAATTGGATAGATACCTGGATGGGAGAGGTCTGGAGGGTTACGGACTGGGTGCAGGTCAATGGGACGAGCGGATAAAGTTTCCGCACAGACTAGAAGTGCCAAATGGCCTGTTTTCTGTGCTGTAGTGTTCTATGGTTCTATGGAGTGAAATAAACACGACATGAGAATTGTCGATCGATTAATTTTAACTCGTTCACCGCATCCGTCAACCGAACAGAAACACCGGGGATTCAGCAGCAGCTGCGGGCGGCAGATCCTGAGGATTATTACACAATTATTACATGCCTTTTCCAGCTCAAGCTGTGAATTAATTTAAAGTCAGTCCCATAATTTAATAAAATTATTTCCTGAAAACTATCTACCCCCCCCCAAAGATTGTACTGCAGAGTGCATTTGATTTTTCTACAGCCTTATACGCTTCATATTGAAATAGTATGTGCTTCGACAGTTTCATAATGACAAAATGTACACGACACAAAATGAAGCTTTCCAATTAGATACAAGGCATAATTAAGCATAGTGTGGGCATTTCTATGTCATGTCAATACCATACCTTCCCTTGTTTTAAGCCCTTCTTCTATAAACCCAATGTCCTTATGTCCATTATCCTACGTCTTGGCATAAGCCCCTAATTCTTAACACTACCAACCCTTTAGCTTCTAATTTGCTAAGTGGAAGGTCTATATCCACAACTTAACATTTAACAGCTTTTGGTGCTAAACAGTCAACATCATCATTTCCCTCAACAGTGTGATGTGCAGGGCCAATAATGTGCAGACATATAAATCAAACTTTATATATGAAATACCGTTTGACAAGTTTCCAACAGTCAATCTGACCTACTGCCAGAATGACCTGTTTAAGACTCATCAAAACTGAGCAAATTATAAGGACCAATTTCCTCCACCCACTGTAAGCCTAAACTGTTGGGAAAGAATTCTGCTTTTTATGCTGATAAATGATAAGTCATTTCTTTATCATTACCTGCAATTCTGGCACACAAAAACAGCCACACCAACATCCCCAGTTAACTTATCTTTTGATTCATCTGTAAAAATGGTTACTGTATGATAATAACTTTCATTAATATACTAATGAACCAACAGACTCTCAGGCAGAACCGAATCCGATCGTGTAACATAAAATCAACTGAAGTCATTGGAAAAAACAAGGTGTGGTTACAGAGAAAGCTACAGTGGGACTTATTGTATCATCAAATACACCCGTATTCCCAGCGTGATTTGAACCCAGCCAGCCAAAACAAAAAACACTCTTCTTGTGATGACCCCAACCGTCCTCCAGCACACCTTTAACAGAATGATCATTTCCTTGTCCCCCGCAAATTAATCCTGTATGTTGACATCAACTCGAACCTCTGTCACTTTGAGGGCAATTGTCCCATTGCAATCAGTAAAGCCAAAACAGGAGACAACATTACCGCACCAGAACACAATCTTAAAGTCTGTAATTGTATCACATACAAACATTTTTAATTTGAAGATGAAGCTGATCCGTAAGCCACACAGACATAATCAAGAACAGATGAAATTAAACAAATATAATTGGTCAACAAAGATTTTCATGTTGCACCCAAGAATACCCACATAGATGTCTGAGGACATTTAAAGCTCCTTTACATTTATCAATTATTTTACCGATAGGTGCTTCCACGTCAGCTTATTATCCATCCACATACTGAGAACTCTTACCACTGACACTTCCTCAAGATATTAATGACATAATTTAAAATCAAGTGCAAGTCTATTAATGCTGTTTGCAAACCACATAATGTTTTTTAACTACTGAAAGCTTAAAATCCTCATCAATCTGCCCACTGTTTGATCTATTAATTGTAAATTGCAATAAGTACCTCTAATCTATAAAGCTACGTCATCTGTATATTGTGATTTACCCAGGGTATCCCATTTTCCCATCTCAGAGAAAATATCATTAATCATAATATTAAATAATGAAGGGCTACAAATACTGCCTTGTGGGATCCCATTCTCTATCTCATAGAAACACAAACATAACATGCCGACCGGTACTTGGACAGTCCGTCCAAAAAAAAACTCAGAAAAATTATACAATGTCCCCCTCACTCCTAATTTAATCAAAAGTCCTTTCTTCCATATCATTTCCCTTTTCAGTATCAAGAAATACTGCTATTACAACATCTTTAATTGTGCTTTCGGAATATCATCTTCCAAACCTAAAACTGAATCTAATGTCATTTCACCCTTCCAAAATCCACTCTAATAAAACACTTTATCACCACACTTTCCAAAATATAACTCAAGCGCTTGATTACCATACATTCCATAAGTTTACATAAATGAGACATTCACGATATAGGCCCTTAACTAGAAGGATCAAATGGGGATCTGCCAGGTTTTAGAATTGGCATTACTATTTCCATTTTCCATAATGAAAGTAGATGCACAATTCAAACATTTAATATTTTCACAAAAGAGAATTATATACAATTTCAATTTCAAATATCACTCTTTCCTGGAAACACCTGACCTGCATTATTAATAGACTTCTTAAATTCATACAAAGGAATTTCTCCATCAGTGATACTATCATTGCTACAGCTGACTTCAAGCACATCAGGGTATTCACTGAAAAACATATCCCTACATTGTTTAACTTCTTCACTTAAATTATCCTGATTATGAATCTCAGCAAATGACCCAGCCAGTAACACAACCTTCCCTGTTTCAGTAACAACCATTTTGCCCACATTAAACAACACTGGAATATTATGTTCCCCACAAATCCCATTTTCTAAATCATATCCCAAACAATTCCAAGTTTGATATCCCTTCCAATATTATCTCCATATAATCTCCAGTAAATCACCTCCTTCCTCACCACGGCTTTTGCCCTTTTATTGTTAATAATGTAACTCAGAGACTGATGCACCATCACATAAAAACTCCCATTTCTCCCAATTTGCTTCCTGTCCCGTTATAAATCCAAATCCAAACTCATAAAGACAGGAAGGCTGACTGACGTTCACATAAACTAATCACCCTCTGAGTTCCCATTTCAGCGACAGGCATTGCAGCCACTGAAAGCAGGGGTTAGTGTTAAGCCTGAGCTACGATAGGCTGGAAGAAATCGGCCCATGATCAGCCCCTCCTCTTCCGCTCCATCGCCATGGCGGAGATCAGCGATTCGCTTCTGTCGGTGTCGCCGGCCTCGGCGCCCACAAGGACGGGTGTAATTCCCCTTCGCGCCTCGGTGGGTCTGTTTCGGTGACGTCTGTGGTGGCTGACGAAACATGCTTTGACAGGGAGCGAGCGATGACAATGACTACAACTCCCAGAATGCCCCACAGATGACGTTGTGTTGTTTAGGGGTAAGGTATAAAAGCAAAATGGAGGAGAATGTAATGCATTACGTTTTCTCTACTGTGTCGTGCCTTCAATAAAAAAAATTAAAGAGAGATTCCAGCGAGAAATAGATAGAACATAGAACAATACAGCACAGTACAGGCCCTTCGGCCCACAATGTTGTGCCTACCCTTAAACTCTACCTCCCTCAGCTTAAATTCCTCCATATACCTGTCTATTAATCTCTTAAACTTCAAAAGTGTATCTGCCTCAACCACGGACTCGGGCAGTGCATTCCACGCACCAACCACTCTCTGAGTAAAGAATTTCCTCTAATATACCCCTTGAACTTCCCTCCCCTTACCTTAAAGCCATGTCTTCTTGTATTGAGCAGTGGTGCCCTGGGGAAGAGGCGCTAGCTATCTACTCTATCTATTCCCCTTAATATCAGCTATACCTCTACCATTTCTCCTCTCATCCTCCTTCTCTCCAGAGAGTAAAGCCCTAGCTCCCTTAATCTCTGATCATAATCCATACTCTCTAAACAAGGCAGCATTCTGGTAAATCTCCTCTGTACCCTTTCCAATGCTTCCACATCCTTCTTATAGTGAGGTGACCAGAACTGGACAGAGTACTCCAAGTGTGGCCCAACCAGAGTTTTATAGAGCTGCATCATAACATCGCGACTCTTAAACTCTGTCCCTCGACTTATGAAAGCTAACACCTCATAAGCTTTCTTAACGACTCTGTCTACCTACGAGGCAACTTTCAGGCATCTGTGGACATGTAGCCCCAGATCCTTCTGCTCCTCCACACTTCCAAGTATCTTGAAATTTACTTTGTACTCTGCCTTGGAGTTTGTCCTTCCAAAGTGTACCACCTCACACTTCTCCAAGTTGAACACTATCTGCCACTTCTCAGCCCTCTCCTGCATCCTATCAATGTATCTCTGCAATCTTTGACAATCCTCTGCACTATCCACAACACCACCAACATTTGTGTCTTCTGCAAACTTGCCAACCCATCCTTCTACCTCCACATTCAGGTCGCTAATAAAAATCACGAAAAGTAGGGTTCCCAGAACTGATCCTTGTGGGACACCACTAGTCACAACCCTCCAATCCGAATGTACTCCCTCCAGCACAACTCTCTGCTTTCTGCAGGCAAGCCAATTCTGAATCCACCTGGTCAAACATCCCTGGATCCCATGCCTTCTGACTTTCTGAATAAGCCTACCGTGTGGAACCTTATCAAATGCATTACTAAAATCCATGTAGATTACATTCCCTGCAGTACCCTCATCTATACGCC
This sequence comes from Hemitrygon akajei, assembly GCF_048418815.1. Classification (NCBI taxonomy): domain Eukaryota; kingdom Metazoa; phylum Chordata; class Chondrichthyes; order Myliobatiformes; family Dasyatidae; genus Hemitrygon; species Hemitrygon akajei. The sequence goes on along the minus strand of NW_027331920.1, from coordinate 11,139,996 downwards.
TGGTCACTTCCTAAACGAACTCCGTCAGGCTTGTTAGACACGATCTGCCCTTCAGAAAGCCATGCTGACTCTCACTGATCAGAGCATGATTCTCTAAATGCCAATAGATCCTATCTTTGTGAATCTTTTCCAACAGCTTTCCCATTACAGATGTAAGGCTCAATGGTCTATAATTATCCGGAGTATCCCTACTACACTTTTTGAACAAGGGGACAACATTCCCTCCAATCCTCCAGTACCATTCCCGTGGACAATGAGGACATAATGATCCTAGCCAGAGGCTCAGCAATCTATTTCCTCGCCTCGGCTGCAGAACTGGGAAGTGGCAGATTGAGTTAAACACAGATGAAGAGATTCATTTCTGTAGGTCAAATTTGAACACAGAATATAATATTAATGGTAAGACTCTTGGCAGTGTGGAGTGTCAGAGAGATCTTGGGGTCCATGTCCATACGACACTCAAAGCTGCTGCGCAGGTTGGCAGTGCTGTTAAGAAGGTGTCTGGTGTGATGGCCTTCATCAACCGTGGGAATGAGTTCAAGAGCTGTGAAGTGATGTTGAAGCTATATTTCTCCTAACCTGTACATAAGTAATTGTACCCCAACACGGCAGGGCTGTGGGCTTAGTTGGACCCCACTTGGGAGTCCTGTGTTCAGTTCTGGTGGCCTCACTACAGGAAGGATGTGGATACTATAGAGAGTGTAGAGTAGATTTACAAGGATGTTGCTCTTGGATTGGAGAGCATGCCTTATGAGAATATATTGAGTGAACTTGGCCTTTCCTTCTTGGAGCGACGGTGGATGAGAGGTGACCTGATAGAGGTGTATAAGATGATGAGAGGCTTTGACCACGTGGATAGCCAGAGGCATTTTCCCAGGCTTGTTGTTACTAACACGAGGGGACGTAGTTTTAAGCTGCTTGGAAGTCGGTACTGAGGGAATGTCAGGGGTAAGTTTCTTACACAGAGAGTGGTAGGTGCATGGAATGCACTGCCTGCAGCGATGGTGGAGGTGGATACAATAGGATATTTTAAGAGACTCTTAGATATGTTCATGGAGCTTAGAAACATAGAAGGATATACGATCAGGAAATCCTAGGCAGTCTCTAGAGTAGGTTACATGGTCGGTACAACATTGTGGGCTGAAGAGCCTGTAATGTGCTGTAGATTTCTGTGTTCTGTGTCAAAGGCAGGCAGAGGGATTAGTTCAAATGGACAGGAGGACAGCATGGAAAGGTTGGGCCGAAGGGCCTGTGTTAGTGCCGTAAGGGAGGGATTCTGTCCCAACCATCGACTCTATTCCCCTCAACAGTTGCCGCCTGACTTGACAACATTCTTGAAAAGTTGCATTCAGTTCCGCTTAGCATTCTGTACAAAGGATGTTTTGTGCTGGAAGAGTGCAGAGGAGATTCATCATGATTGAGGGGGCTTGTGTTCATAAGTTCATAAGGAATAGGAACAGAATTAGGCCATTCAGCCCATTGAGTCAGCCACCTTTTCATCATGGCTGATCCCAGATCGCACTCAATTCCAGATATCTGACCTCCCGCCATATCCTTTGATGCCCTGACTGATCAGGAAACGATCAACTTCCGCCTTGAATATACCCACACACTCGGCCTCCACCGCAGTCTGTGGCAGAGCATTCCACAGATCCAATACACCGTGGCTAATAAAAAAAATAAGCTGCTTACCTCTGTTTGAAAAGGTGGCCCCTCAACATTGTGGCTGTGACCAACCACAGGAAGTACCTTCTCCGCATCCACCTTACCCAGTCCTTTCAACATTCGATAGGTTTCAATGAGATGCCCAAGCATTTTACTGAGTTCCAGTGAGCACAGGGTCAAAGAACACCTTATATACCGGCTGGGTAGCCTCCAAACAGATGGCATGAACATTGACTTCTCTAACTTCCGTTAATGCCCCTCCTCCCCTTCTTACCCCATCCCCGACATATTTAGTTGTTTGCCTGATCTCTATCTCCCTCTGGTGCTCCCCCCATCCTTTCTTTCTCCTGAGGCCTCCCGTCCCATGATCCTTTCCCTTCTCCAGCTCTGTATCCCTTTCGCCAATCACCTTTCCAGCTCTTAGCTTCATCCCACCCCCTCCGGTCTTCTCTTATCATCTCGCATTTCCCCCTCCCCCCACTACTTTCAAATCTCTTACTATTTTTCCTTTCAGTTAGTCCTGATGAAGGGGCTCTGCCCGAAACGTCGACAGTGTTTCTCCCTATAGATGCTGCCTGGCCTGCTGTGTTCCACCAGCATTTTTTGTGTGTTGTTTGAATTTCCAGCATCTGCAGATTTTCAAGTGCTCCTCATACTTTAACCCCTTCATTCCCAAAAACATTTTTCTGAACTTCCTCTGGACTCTCTCCAATGACAACACATCCTGTCTGAGATGTGGGGCCCAACGCTGTTGACAATACTCCAAGTGCGGCCTGACTGTTGTCTTATAAAGCCTCAGCATTATCTCGTTGCTGTTATATTCATGGGGCGAGATTGGACTGTGTTGATCTACAGGGGGATCTTGGAATCCGAGTTAATAACTCCCAGATAGTGGTTCCATTGTCAGACAGTTATGTTGCAGTTGTATAAATCTCTAGTTTAACCACATCTGGAGAATTGCATTCGAATACAGGAATAATGCGGAGGTTTTGGATGGTGAGTGGAAGAGGCTTAACAGGATGCTGCCTGGATAAAGTGAGACCGGACAATTCGGGTAATTTTCTCCGGAGTGGCAGATACTGAGGAAGATCTGACAGATGTTTACAGGAATGTGAGAGGGCATGCACTTCAGGAGAAAGGGGGAATACATCCTCATTGGTCCTTTTTGCACTATTGAGGTATTTTGTAATTTAAGTGCAATTTTGTATCTTTTTTCTGCATAGCTGCTGTTGAAAAAAACAATTAGAAAAGACAATGACGTTAAAAACCTGACTCAGAATGTTTAAAGGAGATTTCCGTTTCAAGTTTTGTTTTTCATTCCCATAGTGGTGGGTGTCTGGAGTGAATATCGGGAGGTGGTGGAGGCAGATGTGATGGAGGCTATTAGATACCACGTGAATGTGAGTAGAATGGAGGGATGTGTTCCTTGTGTAGTCAGAAGGGATTGGTTTAGTAAGGCATGAAATGACCAGTTTAATTGATTCAGAACAACACAGTGAGCAGAAGGGCCAGTTCAAGGACAAGTACAGCAAGCAGAGCAGGTAAACTGGATAAAGTGATCCCACTCTGAGAACAGACTGTGACGTCAGTGGATATATGCCGGCATCACAGTTCTCTCACCAAAGATACTTCACTGCTGGATAAAATGAAGATTTTGATGTTTATAATCGATGAGGTGAATTGTACTGCTCAGACATCTCATCCTGCTGAGGAAATTAAAATTATTGTGAAAGCTGCAGAAAGGTATCTCGGTGTAACTGGTGTTTTGTGGGAAGTTTTAAATGAAGTTTTGTTGGCTGGGGTATCTGTATCCCAGTGTACTTGGGAGCATACATAATAGGATTAAAATATTGCAATGAAATGCGAGTACTCTGATTTATAATGGTCAAGACTTTAACAAGTTCATTTCTGATTTTCAGTTTCTTCGGATGTTATATCTGTTCAGGAAACCAGCACATTTTAAGTTTTTATTCCTGTGCAGGATTATTTTGTCGTTAGGCTTGACAGGTTAGTTGGTAGAGGGGTGGTGTTGCCAGTTTTATAAGGAAAGGGGCAGGGTTGATGAACCGACACAAGATACTGGATTCGGCCCGGTACATCTCGGGTGGATCCCTCCCAAACATCGAGTACATCGGAATGAAACGCTATCATAGCAAAGCCGCATCCATCATCAGAGATGCTCACCACCCAGGCCAGGCTCCCTTCTCGCTGCTGCAATCAGGTAGAAGGTAGAAGAGCCTCAGGACTCGCAGCAGGTTCAGGAACAGTTACTATATCTCAGCCACTAGGCTTTTGAACAATACAGGTGAAAAACACTCGCTTGCCCATCCATTGAGATTCTCCCGCAATCAATTATTGCAGTGGACCTGTCTCAGAATTAGAGAAATAAGAGGTGGTCTGACTGGGACAGACTCATTCTCATAGGGTATTTACAGGGTAGGGGTAGGAATGATGTCTCCCTTGGCTGGGGCGTCTCACAGACTCAAAATCCAAGGTCCCCACCCAGAGTGCAGCGGATCTTTGAAAATTTCTCCACAACGTTTCTAAATTCAAAGCGCAAATTTAGGGGCTCCGCGATGCTGGGAACGTTTCAGGAAAGTGGCACTGAGGGCAAAGATCGGTCATGTTCTGAGTGAGGGCCAAAGCAGAGCAGGTGGCCGAATCGCCACCCCTGCTGCAGTTTCTTGTTTTGTAAAACACGTGTTGACCTTTGCGCCCTGTTCTCCCTTGGCCTTCAGCCTGTCGGATTGCTCCAGAGAGCTCCAGAGATCTATCAGCAGCCGCTGCGTTTATTTCATGTCTCGTTATTTATCGCTATCTCTGCATATTTGCTTTTGCATAGTTTGTTGTCTTCTGCACTCTGGCTGATTTTTCTCTGATCCTGGTATAGTTACTGTTTGTAGATTTTCTGTGTATATTCGCAGGACAATAAATCTCGGTGGTCAATTTGCGACTTATCTGTCCTCTGATAATAAAATTTACTTTGAAGTTTTGAATCTCGGGAAACTCCTTTGATTCTGATAACAAACTGTGACTGACATCTCCAGCTCCCTGCCTCCGCCCGTCCTGAGAAACAGACACACACACACACACACACACACACACACACACACACACACACACACACACACACACACACACACACACACACACACACACACACACACACACACACACACACACACACACACACACACACACACAGCGACCAGCGCTGTGAGTAGATTGCCCTCAAATGGCTGAGGAGTGTCAGTGTGCGGGATGCTGTCACTATCCAAGCAACACACACGAAGTGCTGGAGGAACTCAGCAGGCCAGGCAGCCTCTATGGAAAATGCCCAGTGACGTTTGTGGCCGAAACCCTTCGGAAGGACTGGAGAAAAATACTGAGGAGTAGATTTAAAAAGTGAGCGGAGGAGAGTGCGAAACACTAGGTGATAGGTAAAAGTGGGAGGGGGAGTTTCATCGGGAAGTTGGTTGGTGTAAGGGACAGAAGGCCATGAAAGAAAGAAAAAGAGGAAAGAGGAGCAGAGAGAGGCGATGGGGACGTGCGTGAAATGGAAGAGATGCGGTTGAGGGCAGCGTTGATGGTAGAAAGGTAGCCTCTTTCTTTGAAAAAGGAGGATACCTCCTTGATTACTGCAGATTTTCTCTTGTTTGCGACAGTCACTGTCCAGTCTCCTTCTGACTCGAGTCCTGCAGTCCCGGCGGCAAAAGCCGTGAATCCCTACTCCGCCGTTCCGGGTTAATCACGTCCTTCCAGAGGTGACCACCCAGAGGTGCTCACGGTCCTCCAGCTGTGGTCTCACCAACATGGAGCAGTACGGGCCCTTCTGCTCACTGTGTTGTTCTGAACCAATTGAACTGGTCATTCAATGCCTTACTAAACCAAACCCTCCTGCCTGCACAAGGTCCACATCCCTCCATTCGCCTCACACTCACGTGGTATCTAATAACCTCTATCGCGTCTGCTGCCTCCACCACCTCCCCAGGCATTCATTCCAGGCACCCACCACTATGAGTATGAAAAGAAAACTTGCATCGCACATCTCCGTTAAACATTCCGAGTCAGGTTAAATATTATCGTATTTCTCGGTGGTTTGCAGTCGATTATTAAGTAGGTGGTTTCGGGGTTCCTGGAGGCACATGATAGAATAGGCCGTACTCAACATAGTTTGTCAGTGGAAAATCTTGCCTGAAATTTTGTTGGAATTCTTTGAAGAAATAACAATCAGGGTAGACGAAAGAGAAACAGAGGAATTTGTCTGTTTGGATTTTCAAAAGGCCTTTGACAAGGTGCCACACATGACCCTGCAAAACAAATTAAGAGCACATGGTATTACACAAAAGCTGCTGGTATGTGGGAAGCATTGGCTGTTTGGCAGGTTGCGAAGCGTCGGAATAAAGGGAACCTTTTCTAGTTGGCTGCCGGTAACTAGTGGTGTTCCACAGCGGGCTGTGTTGGGGCCGCTTCTTTTTACATTATATGTCAATGGCTTGGATGACGGAATTAAACGATTTGTGGCTAAGTTTGCGGATGATACAAAAATAGGTGAAAGCGCAGATAGATTTGAGGAAGTAGAGAGGCTACAGAAGGTGTTAGGCAGATTAGAAGAAAGGACAGAATGTAACAGATGGAATATATTGTCAAGCAGTTTATGGTCATGTACTTTGGTAGAATAAATAAAAGGGTAGACTGTTTATTAGGTGATAGATTTTTTTAAAAAATGAGGCGCAAAGGGTCTTGGGAGACTTTGTGCCGGATTACATGAAGACTAATTTGCAGGTTGAGTCGGTGATGAGGAAGGCAAGTGCGGTGTTGGCATTCACCTCGAGAAGACGAGAATATAAAAGCGAGGAGGGAATGTTGAGACTTTATAAATAACTGGTGAAGCCTCACTTGGAGTATTGTGAGCAGTTTTGTGCCCCTTATCTTAGGAAGGATGGGCTGACGTTGGAGAGGGCTCAAAGGATGTTTGCATAAATGGTTCCTGGATCGATCCCCTTGTCGTATTAAGAGCCAATGTGGATCTTCATTTGGTTTTATCACGTGTAGAATCATCTGCTCATATGTTGGTCAATGTGACAAAGCTCAATTTATGACCCAATCTATGACCTGCCTAGGAGTTATGGACCTCTATTCCCAGATTGCTCCATTCTCCCGTACTCCTCAATTGCCTACCATTCACTGTGCATGTCCTTCTCTGCTTGGTCTTCCCAAAGTGCAACACCTCACCCTAATCTGCATTAAATTCCATCTGTCATTTTTAGAAATTCTTTCCAGCTGCTTAATTCATGCTGAAAGTTTTGATCACCTACTTCGCTATCTGCTCACGCTCTGAATTTAGGTGACATCTGCAAAACCAGTTAAGCAGAATACTATTGATATTCAGAAGTTTCTATATCCTGCCCCTTAAAACGTCTTCCAATAAGTTACCCACGACTGATGTCAGACGCACCTGTCTCTAATTTCCAGGCTTATTCTTCGAACTTTCCTTGATCAAGGGAAGCTAACCTCCAGCACCTCACCCGTGGCTGAGGACATTTTAAATCCCTCTGCCAAGTTTCCTGCAATTTCCGCATTAGCCACCGACATGAACCGGGGAGGACACCCTATGTGGTCCTGGGCATTGATCCACCATAATTTGTCGCAAGTCGGCAAACACCCCTTTCACCATCATCCGTATATGGTCCATGACCTCAGTCCTGTTCTGCCCCATTTCCTTTGTCCATGTGTCTGTTACTGAAGCACCTACAGATACAAAAAACATTTAAAATATCTTCCCCGTCTCTTGGAAGATTGTTCTGATCGCCAATGGACACATTTTTGTCCCTTGCAATCCTCGTCCTCTCCGTATATCTCCAGAGATCCTTGGGATTCTCCTTCAGCTTGTCTGCTCGAGAAAACTCATGCCTCCTTTGATTCCTACTGAATTCCCTGTGAAGTAGTTCATGTTTTCTTATGCTTCCCGAGTGACTCATTTCATATGAGCTGTCTATGCCTCTTTCTTCGTCCTAATCAGACTCTCAGTATGTCTCTAAAATCAAGATCCCTGAAGCCTTGGCCTTTATTCCAACAGGAACATATAAACTCTGCACTGCTGAATGTTTTCAACTTAGAAAGCATTATAACCCAATCTACACCGGCCTGAACTCTGCTGATGACATCGAAATTGTAGTGTTTCCAAACTACAGTCAGATTCCGAGGACCAGTTATATCAATCTTCACATTTATCTTGAAACTGATAGAATTATGGTCACTAGATACAGAGTTTTCCCGGGCACACATTTCTGTCACTTGTAAACTACGACCTCCAGCATCTCATCCACTCACTGAGGAACACTACTTCCTCGATCCGAGGTGTTTCTCACCCTGGCATGTGAGATTCAACATACCTTTCCGGAGTCTCATTCTCGCCAACAGAACCCACAGTCTGTCCCCCGAATTGGTGAATTCCCGCTTAGTACTGCTGAAAGGATGTGTAACCATTTGTAATGATTTGGAAATGTATGGCCTAATTAGGGACAAAAAATAGAATTAGAATCATAGAGAAGTACAGCAAAGAATCAGGCCATTTGCAACGTGCAGGCCACGCTGAACCATTAAATAGTCTTCTCTACCTCTACCATATTTGTACCTATCCACACTTCGCTTAAACCTTGTAATCGAGCTCACAATGACCAGCTGCTGGCAACTATTTCAACTATTGAGCGAAGAGGCTACCTGCATGTTCCGCTGAAGCTTCTCACTTTTCACCATTAGCCCATGACTTTTGGTTGTAGTCCCACACAACGTCAGCAGAAAAACCTTGCCGATCAATACCCCCTTAATTCTGTATACCTCTATCAAATCTACTCTCAATCTTGCACTTTGCAAGGATAAAGTTTTAAGCTATTCAGTTTTTAACTCAGATAATCCAGACCTGGCAACATCCTTGTAAATTTCCCCTGTGCTCTTTCAACCTTAGGTACAGCTTTCCTGTAGCTAGGTGACGATAACTGAACACAGATCTCGTAGCAAGGCCTCATCAGTATCTCACACGTTACATCCCATCTCCGACAATCGATACATTGATTTATGAAGGCCAATGTTCCGAACAATCTGTATACTTTTGAAACCACTTTGAATGAATTATAGACCTGTATTGCCAGATCCGTTTGATCTTCTACACTCCTCAGTGCCCTTCCGTTCACTTGGTAAGACCGACCCTGTTTGGTTCTATGGAAGAGCAACACCTCTCTCTTGTCTGCACTGAATTCGATCTGTTATTTTTCAGCCCATTTTTCGAGCTGGATCAGATCATGCTGAAAAAAAAAACATGAAAACCTTCTTCACTGTTCACTACACCCCCCAATCCTGGTGGCATTCAGAAACTTGCTGATGTACTGTATCATATTATCACCCAGATCGTTGATATCGATGGTAAACAACAACGGACCCAGCACCGAACGCTGCGGCACTCCACTGGTCACAGGCCTTTATTCAGAGAGGAGACCATCTAATACCACACTCTGGCTTCTCACACAAAGCAAATGTGGCAGCGTCGGCGGATCTGAGGGTATGACTAATCTCAGGTTGTTTCATTTATAGATACCTTAATAATGAATGCACTTCGAAGTTTGAACTTTGTTCTTGCTATCTTTTAGGGTGGGGCAGCTATTTGTGAAGTGCTTGAAATCATTCTTGCTCTGGGATAATCTAATGGGCATGTGGAGAGTGTCAGCGGGTTTGGGATGCACACGGATTCGGCAGTGCACATAGATTTGGAGGTGCACACTGATATGTGGGATGCACACGGATTCGGCAGTGCACATAGATTTGGAGGTGCTCACTGATATGTGGGTGCACACGGATTTGGCGTGTCTGCGGAATTGGTACTTTGACAAAACCCAAGATTGTTTCATTTTTGAAAACCAATGATAAATGCACCTTCGACTTTCTTCGCTATCAGTTTAAGGTGGAGGCCGCTATTTACTGAACAGTTTGACATGATTATTGCTCTGAGATAATATTCCATGTAGGACGGGTGTTACTGGGCTGAGGAGTGCGCTCAGATTTGGGGATAAGCGCAGATTCAGGGGTGTGTCAGCAAACATGGGGAATTAGGGGGTGTAGGTCGATTCGGGGTGTGACGAATCTCAAGGTTGTTTCATTCAAAGTTACTTTACTGATAAATACAGTTTGAATTCTGAACTTTGTTCTTGCTGTTTTTGTCAGGTGGAGGCAGGTATTTTGTAAACGGTTTGAAATTGTTCTTGCTCTGGGGTAATCTAATGTGCAGGTGGGGTGTCAGAGTGTTGGGGCTGCACACTGATATGGGGGTGCAGACCAATTTTGTGCACACAGGTTTATGGGTGTCCTTAAACAGAGGTTGCACACTGTTTTGGGGGTGTCGGTGGATTTCACTGTGCACAGTGATGTGTGGTGTGCATTGGGATTTAGGGGTGCATATGGATTTTGGGATGCACACAGATCCAGATGAATATAAAGTAATAATGCACTCCCCATCAGTGGTGTTACCTGTGGGGCACCTGACACCACTAACCCAGGTCGCTTCAAAAAGTCCTTCTGGTCTTTTTGAGTCGTTCTGCTGCCTACAAACCCCTATAACGGTGTGAGTGAAAACAAATAAAACTGTTTGGAATTTACTGTGTCTAGAATCCTTATTTTTCTGAGTTATAGACCAGCAGTGCAAGTTAAATGAAAGGATTGTTTTGATTAGCCAAGCTAGCCATTGTTTCACTGCGGGGTGTGTAAACGATGAACTCCCAAGAGCTACGGAACGGGAGGGAAAAGGGCGTGAAACACTGGGGAAACTAGACCATGGACAGAAGGAGAGGGAGTTACTAACCGGGCAAAGGGTCAAGGTTAGCGGAGAATTATCATTACCAACCTGTTCAGTCACAGTCTGTTTCGTTGCTGTACTGTGTCTGTGACTGACGCAAACATGACAGGAACAACAGAGAAATGGGCCGGAGAGTTTGTTTCGATGCCATAGTGTCCGTGACTGACTGGAATGTGGGAGATGCGGAGGGAGGATGGGCCGAAATGCCTCTTCCTGTGCTATAGTTTCTACTGATAATGGGACAGAATGGGTATCTTGATGGGCTGAAGCGTCTCTGCCAGTGTTACAGTGTCTGTGGACAACGGGATAAAATTAATAGGGAGATGGGCTGAAAGAGTGTTTTTGCGGTGTCGTGTCTGTGATTCACTGTAATGGGACAGAATCTGCGGGATGATGGGCCGAGTGGCCTTTCATCTTCTTTTCTCTCTCTCTCTCTCTCTCTCTCACACACACACGTTTGTGCCTGACCCTAATGTGACATGAGCAGCAGGATAATGGGCCTAATGGTCTACGTGGTGTTGTGTCTGTAATTGACTCTCACAGCCAGGATGATGTACGAAGGGTCTGTTTCTGAGTACAGAGTCCGCAGCTGTTAAAAATATTCCTTATCACATACATACAAAATAGTTTACTTAAAAGTACATACTGTTTATTAGCAAGCTTGGGTTGCTCAGTTGACCCACAGAGACCTTGTGAAAATCTGCCAGTCAAGCAAGTCCCCGAGTATCACACACACACTCTGATAAGGGACACTGTGCAGCTTCTCATGGAACAAACACTTCTTTGTTCAAACTTTATTCTCACAGCACGACTTGTCAGGCTGCCAATAACTCAGTCAGGTTTTAACTCTTTTAATTGTGCATATAATTTCCCAATGTTAGAGTCAGTCACAAACAGGACAGCACATAGACTACCCTTCGGCCCGTCACCCTGTTGGTCCTCTCACGCGAGAGACAGTCAAAGAAACCGCAGTGCAGAAACAAACTCTTTGACCCATCAGCGTGTCGTTCCTGTCCCGTGAGAGTGAGCAAGGTTGTTACATTTATAGATACTTTATCAGCAAATACACTTCGAAGTTTGAACTTTGTTCTTGATACTTTTTTATGGTGGGGTAGGTATTTGGGAAATGTTTGAAATGATTCTTGCTCTGTTATCCAATGTGCACTTTGAAGGTGTCAGTGGGTGTGGGGTGAGCACGGATTTGGGAATGTACACAGATTTAGGGGATGCGCATAGTTAATTGGGTGCACACCGATTTGGGGGTACTCACAGATTTGGGGTCGTGATGAAAAAGAACGCTTTTCATTTTTCATACCTTAACAACAAATGCACTTTGAACTTTGTTCTTGATGTTAGTTTAAGTTGAAGGCAGCTATTCACTGAACAGTTTGAAATGATTCTTGCTGTGGGATAATCTAATATGTATGTGGGGTGTCAGTGGGCTCAGGAGGGCGCACAGGTTTGGGGAAGTATACAGACGTAGGGGTGTGGCAGCGAATGTGGGGGATTGGGGTGCAGGTCGATTTGAGGTGTGATGAATCTCAGCGTTGTTTCATTCATAGATACTTCACTGACAAATACATTTTGAACTTTGAACTTTCTTCTTGCTACTTTTGTAAGGTGGAGCAAGCTATTTTGTGAACTGTTTGATATTGTTCTTGCTCTGGATAATCTAATTTTCAGGTGGGGATGTCAGCGGGGTTGCGCTGCACACGGATTTGAGGGTGCAGATGGATTTGTGTTTGCACACAGATTTAGGGATGTCGGTGGATTTGACGGTGCACACAGATTTGTGGGATGCATTGGGATTTGGAGCTGTACATTGATCTTGTGATGGGCACAGATCTCGGGATAAGTTGGCTAATATGGGAATATATACTGACATGGGGATGTGCGTAAATTCATGGGTGTATTATCGAATGAGCGCGTACACTCGAATTTGATTGTCTGGACAGATATGGTGTGTGGGTAGATTTGGGGGTGTGCCTGTAGATTTGGGTCAGTGGGCAGATTTGTGGGTGTGTCTGTAGATTTGGGTGAGAGGGTAGATTTGGGGTGTGTCTGTAGATTTGGGGTACACACGGATTGGAGTGTGATGAATCTCACGGTACTTTTCTAATAAATACAGTTTGAATTTTGAACTTTGATTTTGCTATTCTGTAAGGTGGAGGCAGCTAATTTGTCAACTTTTTGCTCTGGGAAAATCTAATGTGTATTTGGGGGTCTCACACCTCGCTATCAGGTGTGGGAAAGTGTACACGACGAGGGTCACCAGTTGAAAATCTGTTTCATTTTGATTTGTATTCTATTCACACGATATATCACAATATTTTACCAGAGCTACCTGATAAGATGGCAAGAAATATCTTCTGAACCGATATCAGTCCTCACCAGCACGTTTGTGCAAGGGGTTTTATTTAATGCAAAATGGAAAACGTACGAAAGCTGCCAAAAGGTTTTACTGAAGAAAAGTCTTTACAAAGAAACGAATGAAAACATTCTTATGTGGGGAAAAAATACAAATATACAGTGGCTTGCACAACAACAAAAACTTTGTTTTTTTTTACTATCCGATATAACTTCTCTAGGCTGCAAAGGTGGTCACAGCCGAAGGGTGGTAGTGGGGAGGAGTTCCCACTGCTAAACAAATGCTCTTCATGGCGCGCGTTTCAAACAGCTTCTGACAACCAGATCCGACTCCTGGCCTTCACGTGGCGGAGCTGTTCTCACTGACAGGAGAAGAGGCAAAGGAGGGCCACTGGCGCCTTGAAACCAGTTGCCCCGGGCGGATGGGGCTCGTTAACCACGGATGATAGCTCATCCGAGAGGGAAAACTCGGATTTCAAACCTCTAGCGGTGTTACCTGTGCAAGGTGTGGGTCACCTTACCCCACTAACCCAGGTGTTATTTCAGGACACTCCAGACGGTCCCTCGGATCTTTGGGGGCCATTCTACTGTCTACAAACTGCGGTAACCGTGTGAGTGAAAATAAATGAAACCATTAGAAATGACTGTGTCTGGAATCATATTTTTATCATTTATAGACCAGTAGAGCAGATTAACTGAAGGCCTGTGACTCTTTTGTCTCTGCTGTGGTGTTTATACCGGGTCATGTCGCCTTCGGATCAGCCTCGGCCTTCTCAGCCGATTCAGCCTGAGAAGGATCGGAGGACAGTGTTGAAGTCACTTCCTGATGATTCTGGCCATTTGGTGTTTGAAAAGACCAATCGATTGCTTAGAGATTGGTTCTACCGGCCGCTAATGAAGCTGGAGGGCGAAGAATACAGCAAGTGGTGCATTCAATCCATAAGACGGAAGAGACTGTCTACGCGGGCAGCTCCCTTGTCACATTTGCAGAGTGCAGGGCCTCTGGACCTGGTGTGTATGGATTTCCTGTTGATAGACCCCGATGCAGCAACGCGGCCAATGTATTAGTCATCACGGACCACCACACCAGATATGCGCAGGCTTTCCCTACCAAGGATCAGAGGGCGTCCACGGTGGCCAAATTTTCATGGGAGCGGTATTTCATTTATTATGGCCTCCCCAGGCTGATCCATAGTAATCAGGTTGGAGTTTGGAGAGTAGGCTTATGAGCATACACTGCTACAACTGTACAAGTAAAGAAGCTACCGGGACTCGCCATGTTATCTGATGTCGGGCATGATCAGGAACAGTCAACGTGGATTTGTGGGTGGAAGGTCATGTTTGACAAACCTTACTGAACTTTTTGAAGAGGTTACGAGGAAACTTGACGATGGTAAAGCAGTCGATGTTGGCTATATGGACTTCAGTAAGGCCTTTGACAAAGTTCCACATGGAAGGTTAGTTAGGAAGGTTCAATCGTTAGGTATTAATATTGAAATAGTAAAATAGATTCAGCCGGTGGCTGGATGAGAGTTGCCAGAGGGTAGTGGTGGATAACTGTTTGTCAGGTTGGAGGCCGGTGACTAGTGGTGTGCCTCAGGGATCTGTACTGGTTCCAATGTTGCTTGTCATATACGTTAATTATCTGGATGATGGGGTGGTAAATTAGATTAGTAAGTATGCAAATGATACTAAGATAGACGGCATTATGGATAATGAAGTAGGTTTTCAAAACGTGCAGAGAGATTTAGGCCAGTTAGCAGAGTGATCTGAAAGATGGAAGGTCATCTTTCTGAAATTTGATATGTCATCTGAAAGATGTCATTGGAGAGAGTCCAGAGGAGGTTCACAAGGATGATATCGGGAACGAAGGGGTTAAAATATGAGGAGCGCTTTGCAGCTTTGACCCTGTGCTCACTGGAACTCAGAAAAATGCGGGGGCATCTCATTGAAACCTACCGAATGTTGAAAGGACTGGATAAGGTGGATGTGGAGAAGGTATTTCCTGTGGTGGGGCACAGCCACAAAGTTGAGGGGCCACCTTTTCAAACAGATGTAAGCAGGATTGTTTTTTTTATTATTAGCCAGTCATAATGGATCTGTGGAATACTGTGCCACAGACTGTGGCAGAGGCCAAACGTGTGGGCATATTCAAGGTGGAATGTGATCGTTTCCTAATCAGTCAAGTCATCAAAGGATATGGTGATAAAACAGGTGTATTGATTTTAGTGCGATCGAGGATCAGCCATGATGGAAATGCGGCAGACTCGATGGGATGAATGGCCTGCGTCTGTTCCTATCACTGAAGGTCTCTGGACACAAGCACCCTCATTCATGATGAATCTCCTCTGCTGTCTTCCAGAACAAAACATCCTTCGTACAGAATGCTCAGCAGAACTGAATGCAACTTTTCAAGAATGTTGGCAAGTCAGGCAACATCTATTGAGGGGAATAGAGTCGATGTTTGGGACAGAACCCCTCCCTTACGGCTCTGACACAGGCCCTTCGGCCCAACCTTTCCAGCCTGTCCCGGTGTCTATTTAAA
Organism: Hemitrygon akajei; assembly: GCF_048418815.1. NCBI lineage: Eukaryota > Metazoa > Chordata > Chondrichthyes > Myliobatiformes > Dasyatidae > Hemitrygon > Hemitrygon akajei. The sequence goes on along the minus strand of NW_027331920.1, from coordinate 11,124,574 downwards.
CTAATCCCTTTTTCTGCCCTTGATATAGAACATATAAATGTACAGCACAACACAAGCCCCTCGAGCCACAATGTTGGGCCGACCATGTAACCTACTCCAGAAACTGACAATGCTCTTCATTTAATATCGAACTCATGCAGTGAACAGATACAGCACACCGTCAGACATGAATTTAAAGGGCAGGTGTTGCAACAGTTTGAGCTTCATACCGGGGGCCACGGAGCAAGCCGGGTGTCACAGAGGGAGGAATGTGGGAGTGTTGTATGTCTGAGCCCAGCTGTGTGTGTTTGTGTATCAGAATCAGGTTTAATATCACCGGCAAATGTGGTGGAATTTGTTGTTTGTGACAGCAGTACATTGAAATACAAAGAAATAGAAATTATAAATTACAGTATGTATAAAATTAAATTTAAATGTTAGTGCAAAACGAGAGGGAAAATACTGAGGAAGTGTTCGTGGGTTCATTGTCCATTCAGAAATCTGATGGTTGAGGTGAAGAAGCTGTTCCTGAGACGTTGAGTGTCTCTTCAGGGTCCTGTACATCCTCCTTGATGGTAGCAATGAGACGAAGGCATGTCTTGGGTGATGGGGGTCCTTAATGATGGATGCCACCTTTTTGTGGCATCATCTTTTGAATGTGTCCTGAATGCTGTGGAGTCCAGTGCCCATGAAGGAGCTGGCTGAGTTTACAACTTTCTGCAGCATTTTCCGATCCTGTGCAGTGGCGTCTCCACACCAGGCAGTGATGCAACCAGTTAGAATGCTCTCCACAGTACATCTGTAGAAATTTGCAAGTGTCTTTAGTGACAGACCGATTCCCCTCAATCTCCGAATGAAATATAGCCGATGTTGTGCCTTCATTGTAACTGCATCAATATGTTGGGCCCAGGATAGTTCCTCAGAGATGTTGACAAGCAGGAAATAGAAACTGCTCACCCTTTTCACTTCTGATCCCACGATGAGGACTGGTGTGGGTTCCCTCGACTTCCCCTTTCTGAATCCACAATCAATTCCTTTCTCTTCATGATGTTGAGTGCAAGGTTGTTGCAAGAACTTGCTGATCTATCTCACTCCTGTACTCCTCCTCATCACCATCTGAAATTCCAGCAACAATAGTTGTGTCGTCGGCAAGTTTATAGATGAGCCTAGACACACAGACGTGGTGTAGAGAGAGTAGAGCAGTGGGCTGAGCACGCATCGTTGAGGTGTGCCAGTGTTGATTGTCAGCAAGGAGGAGATGTTATTTCTGATCCACACAGACTGTGGTCCCCTGGTGAGTATCCAGTTGCAGAAGGAGGTACAGAGGCCCAGGTTTTGGAGCTTGTTGATTACAATTGAGGGTCTGATTGTGTTGAACGCTGAGCTGTAATCAGCAGCCTGACTTGTGTATTGCTATTGTGCAGCTAATCTAAGGCTGAGTGGAGAGGCCTCATGTTCGACGACACAACCCCTTATTCTGCGCAAACCCCCAAATCCACATGCATCCCCCAAAGTCATGTGCCTACAAACCACCAATCCATAGCTCAATCACCAACTCAGTGCGCACCCACACATGCTGACACCCCCCGCAAACATAACCCTCAGAGCACGAATTATTTCAAACAGTTCAGGAAATGGCGGTCTCAGTATTAAAAATCCCCACTCCAGATCGGCCGACACATCCAATTCTGGGTGTCACTCAAAATCCGTGTACAGCCGCATGTGAACCTCCATATTGGACGACACAGCCCTAAGTCTGCACAATTCGCGAATCAGTGCGCACCGTCATATTGGAGAATGAATACACTCTGTGTCCGTGCACAACCCCCCAATCCCTAAATGTGCGCTATCCCCATTTCAGTGCGCACCCCAAATCCCTAAATGTGCGCTATCCCCATTTCAGTGCGCACCCCAAATCCCTAAATGTGCGCTATCCGCATTTCAGTGCGCACCCCAAATCCCTAAATGTGCGCTATCCCCATTTCAGTGCGCACCCCAAATCCCTAAATGTGCGCTATCCCCATTTCAGTGCGCACCCCAAATCCCTAAATGTGCGCTATCCGCATTTCAGTGCGCACCCCAATCCCTAAATGTACGCTATCCCCATGTCAGTGCGCACCCCAAATCCCTAAATGTGCGCTCTCCCCCATTTCAGTGCGCGCCCCAAATCCGCTAACACTCCAAATGCACTTTAGATTATCTCAGAACCAGAATCGTGTCACAGTTCAGAAAATGGCTGCCTCGACAATGAAATTCTAATTTAATCCATTCTCGCCATGCCCATCCCCAAATCTTTGTGCAACCCCCAAAGCCGAGGGCATCCCTACATGCACAACAGTTAATCCCAGGACAAGAATCATTTCAGAGTTCACAAAATATCGTCCTCCGCATGAAACAATAGCAAGAAGAAAGTTCAAAGTGCAAAGAGCAAAGACTTGCTGTGCATTCCCAAACCAAAATCTGTGGATGCACCATGAGGTATATCCTCTGCTGAAGCCTAAATCTGTGGCATTCAAAACCGCCGACACAGGTCTGTACCAGAAAACCGGGTATGTCTTGCGCAGGGCTACTTAAAGCGAGAAAAGACTATTTCGAACCCGTTGATCATCAATTCATCAGATTCAACATCGGATGTACAGCAGCTCTGTCAGGGTTTACTTCCTGCAAAGCGAAACCCCAATAGTATGCAAAACGCGAGGAAATCTGCAGATTCTAGAAAATTAATCAATACACACAAAATCAATACACACAAGGAGAATCACTGTCGACGTTTCGGGCCGAGACCCTTCGTCAGGACTAACTGAAAGGAAAGATAGTAAGAGATTTGAAAGTAGGAGGGGAGGGGAAAATGCGAAATGATAGGAGAAGACCGGAGGGGGTGGGGGGAAGCTGAGAGCCAGACAGGTGATTGGCAAAAGGGATACAGAGGTAGAGAAGGGAAAGGATCATGGGACGGGAGGCCTAGGGAGAAAGAAAGTGGGAGGGGAGCACCAGAGGGAAATGGAAAACAGGCAGAGTGATGGACAGAGAGAAAAAAAAAACCTAAATATATCAGGGAAGGAGTAAGACGGGGAGGAGGGGCATTAACGGAAGTTAGAGATGTCAATGTTCATGCCATCAGGTTGGAGGCTACTCAGCCGGTATATAAGATGTTGTTCCTCCAACCTGAGTTTGGATTCATCTTGATAGCAGAGGAGGCCATGGATAGACATATCAGAATGGGAATGGGGCGTAGAATTAAAAATGTGTGGCCACTGGGAGATCCTGCTTTCTCAGGCGGACAGAGCATATGTGTTCAGCGAAACGGTCTCCGAGTCTGCGTCGGGTCTGACCAATATATAAAAGGCCACACTGGGAGCACCGGACGCAGTATACAACACCAGCCGACTCACAGGTGAAGTGTCGCCTCATCTGGAAGGACTGTCTGGGGCCCTGAATGGTAGTGAGGGAGGAAGTGTAAGGGCAGGTGTAGTACTTGTACCGCTTGCAAGGATAAGTGCCAGGAGAGAGATCGGTGGGAAGGGCTGGGGGGGGGTGGGGGGGGGGAGGACGAGTACAACGCGTAGGGAGCGAACCCTGCGGAAAGCAGAAAGAGGGGGAAGGGAAAGATGTGCTTGATAGTGGGATCCTGTTGGAGGTGGCGTAAGTTACGGAGAATTATACGTTGGATCTGGAGGCTGGTGGGATGGTAGGTGAGTACAAGGGGAACCCTATCCCGAGTGGGGTGGAGGGCGGATGGGGTGAGGGGAAATGTGCGGGAAATGGGAGAGATGCGTTTCAGAACAGAGTTGATGGTGGAAGAAGGGAAGCCCCTTTGTTTAAAAAAGAAAGACATCTCCTTCGTCCTGGAATGAAAAGCAGATGCGGCGGAGACGGAGGAATTGTGAGAAGGGGATAGCATTTTTGCAAGAGGCAGGGAGCGAAGAGGAATAGTCCAGGTAGATGTTAGAGTCTGTAGGCTTATAGTAGATATCAGTAGATAGGCCGTCTCCAGAAATGGAGACAGAAGATCAAGAAAGGGAAGGGATGTGTCGGAAATGGACCAGGTAAATTTGAGGGCAGGGTGAAAGTTGGAGGCAAAGTTAATGAAGTCAACGAGCTCAGCATGTGTGCAGGAGGCAGCGCCAATGCAGTCGTCGATGTAGCGAAGGAAAAGAGGGAGACGGATACCCGTATAGACTTGGAACTTGGACTGTTCCACAAAGCCAACAAAAAGGCAGGCATAACTGGGACCCATGCGGGTGGTCATGGCTACACCCCTTGGTTTGGAGGAACTGGGAGGAACCAAAGGAGAAATTATTGAGGAGTAAGAACTAATTCCGCTGGACGGAGGAGAGTGGTGTAGAGGAGAATTGATTAGGTCTGGAATCCAAAAAGAAGCGAAGAGCTTTGAGACCGTCCGGGTGGAGGATGGAGGTATATAGGGACTGGACGTCCATGGTGAAAACAAGGCGGTGGGGTCCAGGGAACTTAAAATCATTGACAAAATTCAAAGCGTGAGAAGTGTCACGAACATAGACGGGAAGAGATTGAACAAGGGGGGATAAGACAGTGTCAAGTTATGCAGAAATGATTTCAGTGGGGCAGGAGCAAGCTGAGACAATAGGTCTACCTGCACAGGCAGGTTTGTGGATCTTGGGTAGGAGGTAGAAACGGGAAGTGCGGGGTGTGGGAACTTTGAGGTTGGTGGCAGTGGATGGGAGATCCCCAGAGCTGATAAGGTTGGTGATGGTATAGGAGACAGTAACCTGGTGCTCCTTAGTGGGGTCATGATCAAGGGGTAAATAAGAGGAGATATCAGAGAGTTTTCGCTGTACCTCGGCCAGGTAGAGGTCAGTCCGCCAGACAACAACAGCTCCCCTCTTATCAGAGGGTCTTATAGTGAGGTTGGGATTGGTGCGGAGGGAGCGGAGAGCAGAGCATTCGGAAGGAGTCAGGTTGGAATTGGAACAGGGTGTGGTGCAGTCAAAACGGTTGATATCCCGTCGGCGATTAGCAATAAAGAGATCCAGAGCAGGCAGAAGACCAGAGCGGGGTGTCCATGAAGACAAGGCGGGCTGAAGACGGGAAAAGGGGTCATCGGTGGAGGTAGGAGAGTCCTTGCCAAAGAAGTAAGCTCGGAGACAGAGCCGGCGGAAGATGACTTCAGCGTCATGGCGTACGCAGAACTCGTTGAGGTGTGGGTGAAGAGGGATAAAGCTGAGGCCCTTACTGAGGACAGAGCGCTCTGCCTCAGAGAGTTTGAACGTCGGAGGGAGTGGTAAAGACCCGGCACGGATGAGAGATGGGATCAGAGGGGGGAGGGAGGCTGGTATTGTCAGTGGAGAGGGAAGGGTTGAGGTGAGATGAAGATGGAGCCTCTGAGGGCCCAGGAGTTGACGATGGGATCTGAGAGAGAGGGGATTGCAGAGTGGTGGTGGGGGAAGTGGAGAACGGCCTTTAATAAAGCCCGTTTGATTCATAGAGATGATTTTAGTTAAAATATTTTCAGGATAAAGGGATCGAAAATGGCGGAGATGATCAACAATAAAAATAATCCGGGATTCCATAATGGGGGTAAAAAAAGAAAAAGAAAACAACCAAATTACAAAGCCCAGAAAAAAAGTCAATATCTATCGACGCAAGCCCCAGGAAAAACATTGATGCTGTTATAGCTCCGCCTACATGAATTTAAAAAAAGTAATCTCTGTCTCCCTCTCCCGGGCATAAATCTCATTACAGACGACATATATCTCAGTATAGTTAACTTGAAAGGATAGTGTTTTTCCTATAAAACAAAACGACCTTCAATTTGAAAGTAACCTTCATAGTATTAGATAAGGGAAGAAAAACACATCCAAAACAATTCTTGAAATATTTGCACAAAAGAAAACAATCGCCATCTTTAAAGTATCCAATCTATCTTTAAAACATAAGAAAAACTAAATAATTACTTAAAAGATCTTCAATAAAGCATACGGAATAAAAACAAACAATTAATTCATTTAAATGCTGCAAAAAGAAAAAAAAGTTCCAGATAGTACAAACTTAACTACAGCCTATCAACAGCTCTCCCACTATATCTTCTGAGGTTAAAACCGTCCAAACCAGTCGTTTGCAGAAATAAAAAAGAATTTTAAGCTAAAAACTTTCTGTGACACCAGACCTTCCAGTCTTATCAGTCTTTACACCGCGAGACTCAAGACATTATAAATCATTCAAACTTCAGGTTTCAGACTCGTCGTGGTTGAAATATTTGCACAAAAGGAAAAACAATCACCATCTTTGAAATATCCAGTCTTTCTTTAAAACGTAAAGAAATCCAAGCAATTACTTCACAAAAAACTTTAGAAAAGCATACAGAACAGAAAAAAAACAGTTGTTTTTTTTTTAAATGCTGCAGACAAAAAAAAGCTAGATGGTTCAGAATTATCTACAGTCTTTCAACAGTCCTCCTGCTATATCTTCGAAGGTTAAAACCACCAAACCCAGTCTTTTTCGAAGCTAAGAATATATTTTAAGGTAAAAACTTTCTATTACCATCAAATCTTCCAATTTCATCGCTTTACACCACGAGACAATCAAATTATTATAAATTATTCAAACTTCAGATTCGTCATCAGACTCGTCAGACAAAGAGTTAATAAAACGCAATGCTTCGGCTGGATCATCAAAAATACGAGCTCCAGAATTTTTAACAAAAAGCCTTAATTTGGCTGGCTATTGTAATAATGCAATAGTCCCTGTCTCTAAGACGGAGAAAACGCACAACGACATGTCTGTTTTGACCTTCATCAAAAGATTTTAAAGCACCCGTTCTGTGAGCCGATTCAAGCTCCGGGGGTTGCGAACAAACCTCCGGAAATAAAGACCGAAACATTTAATCAAAATAATCCAGTGTGTCGGCAGATTCTGACTTCTCTTGTAATCCAACAATTCGAATATTATTCCGACGCGATTGAGCTTCCAAACCCACGATCCGTTGTTTTGCCTTTTCCAAACGAGAAGAAAGGTCAGCCGCATTTCGATTAACTTCTTTAAGATCGAGGCTCTGAGAGTCAATTTTTTCTTCAAATTTCTCTTTTAGTTGAGTTATTTCAGTGCAGATACCGGTGATTCGAGATTCCAATCTCATGACTCAAGGGGCTTCTTTCGAGAACTCGTCAGCTTTTTTTTAGATTTTCCATTAGAGGGGTCGGGATTTCGTCTGGTGCTCTTTGAAGTAGCCATAATTATAACTATTGTTATACAAATTCGAATGAATAGAGTTAAAATTTCAAAGTTTAAATCGGAAAAGGGAGAGATTAAAGACGGACAATAAGCAACTAAGTCTTACATGTCCGTAGCGGGAGGTGGAGTCCGGAAGGACTTTGGATTGAATTATGGAAAGGATGTTTCCCATGGTGGGAGAGTTTAGGATAAGAGGGCATAGCCTCAGGAGAGAGGGGCGCCGTTTCAAAACAGAGATGCAGGAAATCTTTCAGAGAAAGGGTGGTGAATTTGTGGAATTTCTTGCCACATGCAGCTGCAGAGCCCACGGCGTTGGGTGCATTTCAGGCAGACATTGATAGTTTCTTGATTGACATGGCATCAAAGGTTCAGGGGAGAAGGCCGGTAGCTGGGGTTGAGGAGCAGGGAAAGAAAGGATCAACCATGAGTGAATGGTGGAGCAGACTCGATGGGCCGGATGGCCTGACTCTGCTTCCATGTCTTATGGCTTTATGGAAATGAGGATTGAACAGGAGACTGCGAGACATTGTCTGAGTTTTATATTAGGACGGTCGGTGCTGGTACGGGTGGGAACCCACAACGCCGTATTTGTAACCCTTTATTATCTAATGTTATGATTAATGATATTCTCTCTGAGACAGGCACTGAGGTGTGTAAATCTCTATATGCAGATGATGGAGCTCTATGGCTTAGAGGCATATATTGCAATTATACTGAATATTTGATCAAATTAGCAGCTAATAATTTGGAACAGTCGGCAAATATATGAGAATTTAAGCTTTCAGTCGCTCATGAACTAGTTCTGTGTTTTATAAATGTGATTAATAGGCATGCAGTTGATTTGAAATGATATAGTCATACTCTTCAAGACGTTATAACGGTAAGATTTCCAGGCATGTGGATGGATAATCAGCTGGCATGGAAGCGTCATATCAGAAAAAAAATAACATTAAATATTCTCAGTTGTCTATATGGGGTATTCTGGGGAGCTACATGAATATCATTGTCGACCATGTTCATTTGTTTAATTGGATCTGTTCTTGATTATGGCTGTGTGACTTGGAGATCAGCGTCATCTTCAATTTTAAAGTGTTCGGAAGAGTTCTGGCGCAATAAGGTGGTCCCCTGTTTCAGCTTTACTGGTTGAAATGAGCCAAGTATAACTGCGGAGATTGCAGTTGACATTAACAAACTGGACTGATTAGATGGGAGAAATAAATTACCATCCTGTTGAAGTTGTGTTCGAGGACGGTTGGCAACATCACACGAAGAGTGTTTTCAAGTTTAGGTGGCTGGGATCTTATCGCGCTGGGAAGGTGGGATTGTGGGATTACGCAATATTCCCCAATGTCACGTTCTCTGAAACCCCATCTTGTTTTGCCTCTGACTAGCTGATTTTAGGTCACAGAGCTTAATAAGTCTAAGAATTCTGCAATGTCCGAGAGTCTGTTGGTTCATCAGTATATTTTGGAAAACTATTATGATATATTAACTGTTGCAGAAGAATCAAAAGCTAACAACTGAGACGTTCCTCTGGCTGTTTCTGTGCCTTAATTACAGGTAACGACAAAGACACAACTTACTAACCATGATATCAGTACATAGAGAAGAATTTGTTGCCATCATTTTAGGCTTACACTGGGTGGAGGAAATTTGTCCGTGTAAAGCACTAATTTATTCACATGCCTTTTCGGTTTTGATGATTCTTAACACAATTTATTCCAGCGGTCGGTCAGATTTACTGTTGGAAACTTCTTATGAGTTTTATGGGGCTTCTTATGGGTCTCAACCTGCACGGGGAGGTTGAGTTACAAAAGCTGATACAATTCCAGCCGTGGATAAAGGACCTTCCACCCGGCAAATCAGAAGCTAAGGGGTTGGTGGGATTGAGAATTATAGCAAGACTGTTGGGATAATGAGCATAAAGGAAACACCACTGCAGAATGCGTAACTGTTAGCTTAATGGGGGAACGGAATAAAACAAGAAGTGAGAGAATTTTATTCAAAAAAGAAGCAGTGAAGGTTTTTTTTTCTCATTCTCTGCACCACACTCCAGTCCAGTTAGTGGCGGGAATCCGACTTTAATTTGATCTTTTAACCAAACCCTGCCCCATTTCGTTACATTAGCAAATCATTCAAGGGAAGGCGGAGAGTAGAGTGATTGACATTGGATTAGGCAGCCAGTAATCGACTAGATCCCTGCCGTTTTGTGGTCTGTAAGGTTGATGGGCCGCAAAAAGAACAGATGGACATATGCACAGACCAATGGCTGGACAGCGTTTCGGTGCAGGTCTTTGACTGTCATCTGGTAGGTCCAATGCGGTACTGAGTCTCCAGGACGGCGCTTTGCCCCTCACAAAACACACACTGTCCTAACGTTCCAGAGCTGCCAGTCGATGCGACAACCTGCCGGGAATAACACCTGGGTGATCAGGGGGTGAATGTGAGGAGCTGGAACTCTCACTGCAACCGCCTTTGGCTTGTGCTCAGGTCGCGGCTTTATTAATGAACTGAAGCACCGAGGTGACCGGATATTTCACCGCGCTGATCACCTGCTCCCTGAATTTCGACTGAGTCACCGCGTAAATAAAATGTGTTCGTGCAGCAGCTGAAATTCATCAGCAAAACCCCGACGTAGTGAAAGATCGATTCAGAATGATTGAATTCGAATCCTTTTCCTGAGACCTGATAATATATGACATTTACAAAATGTGTCATCCACAGGAGGATGAAGCTGCCGGAGAGGGTGAAGAGTAAAACCACAGACCTCCTCCTGCTCTCCATCTCCGGGTCACTGCGGTTCTCCCCCTTGCTCTGACCCTTCAGCCCCTTACGGACCCGACTGGCCACTAAAATGTGTTTGACCGTCAGAGCGCTTGAGCAGCAGGATCCCAGCGAAAGGGAGAAACGGGGTTAAAAACGTATCGAGCCAGTCATATCCAACCCACCAGGGGTCAGTGAAATAACTGTCCTTGGTTATACAGAACCACGGTACATTGTCTATGATCATCCAGGGTTCCCATGTGAAGTATCGGGGAACGTTTCTCAGACACGACAGCACGCCGGTTGCTGTTTGAACCACAGCCGCAGTTTTCCCCGGTGCAATATTTTGTTTTCAGTTTCTGGCAGCAAATGGGACAAACCGGTCAAAGGTGAAAGTGACGGTGAACCAGACAGAACAGTGTGTGACTGTGAAGCTCAGAACATCGATAACACTGCACACAGGGGTGATGTCCAGAAAACTCCACCGGAAGTAATAGAATGTGATTTGAGTCAAAATGACGTTGGTGACAATGGTCAGTAGATCGGTCGCTGCCATGGCCACCAGGTAGCGAGTGGTGCAGGTAGAGAGGCCGCAGTTTCCCCGGGACAGGATCACAATCGCCACTACATTCACTGTAGAGAGAGAGGGAGAGAAACAGACACTGGGCATTACTTGACACATTCTCCGGGAATTCACACTGGGTCGAGTTGCAGCTAAAGATGTCTGTGAACGGCTGCTAATCTAGCACCAGACGGGTCACACTATCTCTGAACTGTTTTCTTCAGTGTGGAGATAAAGCAATGTGTGGGGAATCGTCGGCGATATAAACGAGCTGAATGAGCAACAACGATCGCTGCTGATCCCGATTCCAGTCGCTGATGAAGCTGGTTTCACTGACTTAACCGTGACTCAGCAGGACTCTGGACAATCAGCATCTGATGTTTTTAAGATGAGATACGGAGGGGAGAAACACACTGAAAACAGTGGAAACAGTATTAGCAAACAGAGACTGAGTGGCTCAGTTAACGGATTAATTCTACACCGCAGTTCAATTCGATAACACTCGTGATCAGATCCCTGGACACCGGATCGGGTGATCAGACCAAATTATTGACAAAAGGCAGCGGGATACGATTGTGACAGACTCCACAGGGAGACGCGAAACACAGCACCAGGGGCTCTCTTTGATCAATAACTCAGAAACAGTGAATCTGACAATGAAACCCCTCCCCCCCAGTCACACCTTCTCGGAGAGCTACCTGTCCTCAGCACTGGGACAAATCTGGACAAGGTATCATTAAAGGCAAGAACAGCGTTTGAGTCGATCCGTGAGTTAGAGGAGAGACAGAGGATTAGTTCCCTTTGTCGTTGAATATGAAAAATCGGAAAGTGGAATTGACAGGATCGATATCTCTGACGAATATTTGTACAGTGATCATCAAGTTGGAAGATTGTAAAATGATCATGAATAGGTTCACACCGGTAACAATCAGAAATTCCAAACATGAATCCCTCTGCTCACGCACTGGGAACTCCAACAACGGCAATGAACACGTACAATATTTTCTCCACACTCATGTACATTTCCAACAATGCAGACATTTTCTCTGTCCAGTGATTTGGCCCCCCTGTGTTACACGCGATCTCTCGGAATGAAATGTTGAGGCAGCACATGCCTCGGGTTTTTAATACAATTCAGTGACTCCACAGGGACAGATTTCAACAGATTTAAAATAAAAAGTTTAAATTATTTACAAATCGATTACATCAGACAGGTGAAATTTCCGCGGTGACGGATACCGATTAAACTATTCAATTAATATGAAGACCATTGGGAGTTAATTTGTCCCAACGCAGGTGACTGAACCGTCCGAGTTATCTTATCAACTAAATGTGCTTCCAGTGTAAAATATGCACTTCAAAGTAACCATTTAACAAAATATTGAAGTAAATTATGCATTGTAGCTTGTGAAAATGTATTGAATCACGGACACTACACCGGCTGGTGACGTAGTGGCATCAGCGCCGGGCTCCCCGAGTTCCAATCCAGCCGGCTCCAAAAACGCCTGGACAGGGATGGGCTCCGCCAGGTTTCAGATGCCCAAGTCACGTCGTGTGATGAGCAATCACCAAAAAGATCGGTGTAAAAAGCTTGTGACAGTGCCCCGACGACTCCACGTGTGTGTGTGTGTGTGTGTGTGTGTGTGTGTGTGTGTGTGTGTGTGTGTGTGTGTGTGTGTGTGTGTGTGTGTGTGTGTGTGTATGTGTGTCTGTGTGTTTGTGTGTGTCTCTCAGTGTGTGGATAGACTGACTGTCTCTGCCTGACCCTGCCGGGCTATACACGTGTCCATCTCCAATTCACTTTATCCCCCCTTGGTTTAGTCCCTTCTCATCTGTCTCTTCAAACTGCACAGTTCAACAAACTTCACAAAATGGCTGTTCTGAACAATAAAAGAGATAAGAACGGAGGGCATAATTCAAATTGTATTTATTAGTAATGTATGTACAAATGGAATAACTTTGAAACTTTTCGCAGCTCCAAATCAGGAGGCACCCCCACATGCACATTAGATTGTGCCAGATAAAGAATCATTTCAAACAGTTCACAAAAAGTTCTTCTCCATTCAAAACATAGCAAGAACAAGGGTGAAGGTTGATATTGCATTTATTATTAAAGTATGGATAAACGGTAAAACCTCGAGATTCGACACCCCTCCAGATGCCCCGCCTCACCCAGGTTATTGTTCACCTCCAAATCCGCCAACACACCCAACTTTGTGCAAATCAGTCTGCACCCAGAAATCTGTGCTCACCAGAAAATCCTCAATGAACCTTTAAATCAGTGTCCACCCCAAAGCTTCCGACACCACGAAATCCTTGTGCACTCACACATTCGCTGACATACCCCTGAAGCTGAGCACATCCGCAAAGCTGGATGCTCCGCCAAACCCGTCCGCACCACTCGATTCACTGGCAAATCCCGAAATATGCCTGCATCCCCATTTATCTGACCAAACAATAACATGTATCACCCTGTCCTGGTGACGTCTGACCTGCCAATCCCCTGCAATATTGTCACAGTATGTCCCCAGAAAATCTTTTTCGCAATCTTCACCACTTCCTCACCACGGCTTCTGCCCATTTATACTTAATAAGGTTACTGGGACACTGATACTTCTTCACTTTCCTAAACGCCTTGTTCCAGTCCCTAATCGCCTCTGCACACTCCTCAGTCCACAGTGATACAGCCTTTCTCCTATTAATTCTGTTTGTAATGGGAATCACTTCCATCGCAGTTTGCTGAATAACGTGACATAACCTTTCATTGTAAAAATACACATCTTCGTCAATATTCTGCAGCGGTTCTAAAACTACTGTGAATATTAAATCTCGTACCCTTTCAGACACACAAGTTGAAAAACTGTTCTTTAATCAAACCATTACCATCATTCCGCAAACAAACCCTCAGTGAACTGTTTTAAAATCTCAGCAGCAGACAACTCTTCGTGAGCGAGAACAAAATATACTTTCTCACAACTCAGTAGAAAGTTTTCCACAAGCGTTGTAAACCATATTCAGTTTAATACAACTATCTGCTGAATCAAATATTTCTAAGGCAAATCCCACATACGATTCATTCACATTCACAACTCTACACCCTGCCTCCTTCCGTATAAAACTGTCAGCACTACCTCTCTATCAAACGACCAATCACGCCAAACGACAATATAATCCTGCACAGAAAAAAACTTAACTGTGAAAATAATCTCTTTTCCTGAATACTCAAACCATCGGGGGATTCTGACGATGTGTTGACGATGAAAAAATCAGGCTGGGATAGACTAGGATGCAGATACTCCACCAAACAGATCTTCATTTACAGCTTTCAACATAACACCGGTTACACCGAGATACCTTTCTACAGCTTTCACAATCATTTTATGTTTTTTGCCCGTAGGACGAGATGTCTGATCAGTACAATTCACCACATCCATTATAAACATCACAAACTCCATTGTATCCACCAGTACAGTATCTTTCCTGAGAGAACTGTGATGCCGACATATATCCACTGTCCCCCTAGTCTATTCTCTGACTGGGAGCACTTTATTAAGTTTAGCAGTCAGAGTCAGATTTAACTTTTTGCAAGGTCCTCTGCATAAGACACACCCAACTGTACTTTAACCTGTTGAACTGATACGCCTCTATTTTTCTAAGGCAACATAGTTGCTGTTTTCACATTCCCACCTCTCTCCATGACTGAAATTCACATTAACTAATCATCTCATTTGACCGACAGTTTCCTCTGCTAGTGACAGCAGGGGACAGTGAAGGGTCTGAACTACGATAGGCCTGGTGGAAAATCTGCCCCAAACTCAGACCCTCCTCGTCTGCTCTATCGCTATGTCGGAGTTCAGCGATACTGCTGTCGGTGGTCGTCGGCCGCGGCATCTACAGGGACGGGCGTGGCTCTCCGTCCACACTTCCGAGTGTCTGTCCAGGCGATGTTTACCAGACATCCCTCAGCCTCCGCCGATGCAGAGAAAATTGCGCCACCCAGCCGGCAGCAGGCACTCTGGGAATTATGAACTAAGATCCTCCACACTCCTGGTGGATCTCCTCTGGAGACCTCCTGCACAAAATATACTTTGTATAGAATGCAGCAGTTTAAGAAACATACCAGGTCAGGCACAATCTCCTGAGAGGAATACTGTCGAAGTTTTGGATGAAACCCTCCTGTTTCAGCATTGAGAGTGGCCCTTCCAGGCTGCACTGGTGCCCATCAAAATTATCCCATCTGCCTGCGTGTGAGCCATTTCCTCTGAGCATGAGTTAGCTTGAATAGTCACATGGGCACAGGTACTGAAAGGTTATTTTCCCTGCAGCAGGAGTCTTTAACTAAACCTTTCCTATCCTATACTTAATCACAATGCCTTTTAAATTTGTATCAGTACAGGACCACAAAGGAGATAGTGTTTGATCTTTTATCGAGCAGTAAGTTGGATAATTTACTCAGAGCCTGGTAGGCTATACTGCAGATTATTGAGAAAGGCAGAAAATGACATCACTAGTGACGTGACCAATATATTTGTGTTCTCTGTAGCCACGAGTCAGATCTCAGAAAAGCGCTGATCGATCTTATTCTGTTATTTAAGAAGGGGGATGGATAATCCTGGAAAATATAGACTCACGTTAGGGGTAGACACGTTTCTGGAGAAGATTATTAGGGACTGGATGTAGAGTTATTAAACTCCTCACACATCAACATACCCATCGTTTCCTCCAGAGTGTGATAGTCTGTTTCCCGACGGCCCCTTTCGGCCGGCACCAGGACCATCCCTGCCGTCCATGTACCTGTCCAAGTGTCTCAATGGAACCTCATTTCACACCTTCCACTGGCGTCTTATTCCACACTCACACTGTCCCTCTCAGTAAACAATTTTTCCCACATTTTACCCTTAAACCCTTTTTCCTTTTACCCCGAACTTATGACCTCTTATTCAAGCCTCACCCAACCTGAGGGGGAAAAGTCTCATCTTCGGTGCGACAAAACCCTTTGAATCTTTCTCTCCAACTCAGGTCCTCACCTCCTGGAAACATCATTATAAATGTTCGCTCTAATCGTTCAAGGTTCTTGGTACTTCTTCGTGTAGATGGGTGACCCTGGATAGATGCACGGAGCTTAGAAAAATAGAGGGCTATGGGTCAGCCTGGGTATTTCTGTGGTAAGGACAGGTTCAGCACAGCTATGTGGGCCGAAGGACCTGCATTGTACTGTAGGTTTCCTCTGATCCAAACTGCACACAATACTCCAGGATTGTCCTCAGTAACGTCCTTTACAACGTCAACATAACTTTGCAATTCGTGTACTCAGTACTTTGATTCATGAAGGCCAATGTGCCAAAGGCTCTCTTCATGACCCTGCCCTGAACTATGGAACTGTATTCCCGGATGGCTCTGCTCTCCGCAGACCACAATCCCCGACCAGTCACTGTCTGAGTCCGACCCTGTTGTTCCCGGCAAAGCGCAACACCTCACATCGGTCCTCATTACATTCCAGCTGCAAAACCGTCAGCCCATTTATCCAGCTGCTAAACTCATCTCCAAGTTTCGATAATCTGCCTCACTGCCACTCATGCTCTGTATCCAGGTGTCAGCTGCAAATCCAGTTTACCATATTCCCATTGAAATCCACAGGTACGTGGAGCTGAGGAGGACGATGGCGCCTAACGACGACTCCTTGTTTGCAACTTCGGAAAGAGCTCTAGTTCTAATTTAATATCTCTATCTTTCCTTCTCATGTTGCTTTTGAAGACCCCGACCTGGAATTACAAACTGACTTTGGTTCTTTGCGGGAATGGGACCCGTTCTCGGAGTCTGACGACTGGCCGTTATTCGATATACCAAGGACGAGGGCTAAAACACCAGCGCGCCTTTAGTATTCCGGGATTTCGTGGCTTTGGAGGCGGGTGGGAGTCGAGGTCGGTGCCGTTGCAGGAAATCGGTGCGTCGTGGGAGACGGAAGATCGAAAGCAGCGAGCTGGCTGCTGGCTGTGTTCCCGGAGACCCGAGTTCATCGGGCCCAGAGCTCGGAAAAAAGCGACACAACAGACATTTAACATCTTATATCAGCGAACTGTTTGTTATGGCCCCCCCCCCCTCTCGCTGTGAAAACGGGCACACCCAGTTTTTCCCATATTAGAGAGAGAGAGAGAGAGAGAGAGAGAGAGAGGAGAGAGAGAGAGAGAGAGAGAGAGAGGAGAGAGAGAGAGAGAGAGAGAGAGAGAGAGAGAGAGAGAGAGAGAGAGAGAGAGAGAGAGAGAGAGAGAGACTGGTGGGTGGGTGGGGGGAGATGGTTGCTTTGCTACTGCTTATGCGTGGGTGGGGTCAACTGGCGGAATTTGGGCTGCTAGCATTTAACTGTCATTCATTCATTGGAGCACTCTGCTTTCGTGGATGGTTGTGAAGAGAAGAATTTCAGGATGTATCTTGTATACATTTTTCTTACATTAACTACACATTTGAAACATTTGATACCTTTGAAATACTTCTATATCCTGTCCCCTTAGAATGTCTGACAATAAGTTAACGGCTGGTGTCAGGCTCATCCGCCTCTACTTTCCCGGCTCATCGTCAGAACCTTTCTTGAACAATGGAAGCTAATCTACAGCACCTCACAGGTGTCCAAAGACATTTTAAATACTCCTGGATACAGGCTAAGGCCCCTGCAGTTTCCGTACTCGACTTCCACAATGGTCGATGCGATGCTTTGTCACTAATTGAAAATTGATCTGCCATGATTGAGCCCATTAAACTATAAGATACAGAAGCACAATTAGGCCATTTGTCCCATCGCGTCTGCTCTGCCATTTCATCATGGCTGATCCATTTACTGTACGCCACTGGCCCCCATCTCCATCCTTCTCTCCATATCCATTCATGTCCTGAGCAGTCGAGAATCTGTCAACCTCTCCCTGAAATATACGTAAGGACTGCACCCACTGCTGCCTGTGACAACAAGCGAATTCCACAGATTCGCCATTCTCTAGCTAAAGGCATTCCTCTTTCTTGCATTCTAAATGGATGCCCCTCCAATCTGACACTGTCCTTTAGTCTTACACTCTCCCACCAGAGGTATGATCCTCTCCAGAACAACTCTGTCAGAGGCATTCACCATTCGATAGGTTTCAATCGGGTCACCCCTCATTCTACAGACAAGAAGAACCTTGAATAACTCCAGACCGCCAAACGCCTGAATTCCCGCCAGGCCCGTTGGGCATTATTTTTTGACCAGTGCAGGTTTACCCTCACCTTTCGTCCGGGGTCCAAGAACGGGAAGCCCGATGCTCTCCCCCTTCAATACGTTTCCGAGAAGGACCATCCCAACCCCGAGACCATCCTTCCACCATCCTGTATGCCCTCACCTGGGAGATCGGGTCCAGAGTCTCGGAGGCCCAACGGACTCAACCTGACCCAGGCATCGGATCTCCCAATCGCCTCTTTGTACTCGATTCTGCTCGATCGCAGGTTCTCCAGTGGGGGCACACTTCTCGTTTTGCCTGCCATCACGGGATCGATCGGACTCTGACCCTCCTGAGGAGACATTTCTGATGAACCTCCATGGACGCCGACACCCGTTCCTATTTCTCTGCATGTTCCGTCTGCACCCGGGGAAAAGCCACGGTCCACGCCCCATATACAAGGTGCCGTAAGATCTGGGAAGAGACACGCACGGCCCTGCTTCGCTCAGCCAACCGTAACCGAAAAATTGCCGACCGCCATCGTACCCCTGCTCCTGAGTATCGACCTGGGCAGATGGTGTGGCTCTCGGCTAAAGACATTCTTCTCAAGAATGAGCCCAAGAAGCTGGCCCCCCGCTTCCTGGGACCCTTCGAGTTTGAGAGCATTATCAATCCCACGGCAATCCGGCTCAAGCTACCTACGTCAATGCAGATCCATCCTACAGTTCACGTCTCCCAGTTAAAACCGGTTTCTGTCAGCCCCTTGTGCCCTCCCGACCGAACCCCATCTAACCTCT